>NW_028155747.1:0-10919 GCF_963454915.1 Gymnoscopelus microlampas | reverse complement strand
CCAGTGTGTGTTTCTGCAGTGCTGGGACGGTGTAGTGATGCGCAAGATGATTCTCACAGTAGGAGGCGCTACACGTAAGACAAGTCTTGATGGCTCGGCGTGTGAGACTGGAACAAACATCACAAGCTACATGTCCAGGTGCAGCCTGTGGAAGAGTGGGACAGACTGGACTACAGACTGTCTGCTGATGAGCCTGCAGCATCCAGTTCAATGCTACATTAATAGAGAGCTCAGGACGGACTGGATAACTTTTCTCACACTGGAGGCACACATAGTCTCCTGCAGGTCCTGGCTGGGACCAGTAGGTATTGATGCAGTGCTTGCAGTAACTGTGTCCACAGGGTATGGACACAGGGTCCCTCAGGATGGAAGAACACACAGAGCATCTGACATGGTCTGCAGTTAGTAGACTGGAGCTGAACTCACTGGGAAGAGGAGGGTGATGAGAGAGTGTGTTACAAAGAGAACATGAAATGGAGTTAGAGGGAAAGACAGAAACATAAGTGTACTATAACATTCTAAACTCTGATGACCGAGCTTCCTCACCTCAGCTCAGGAGACCTAATCTGGCTTTTGAAGCTCATGGGTGGATCCATGGACTCGTCACTCTTCATGGACAGACAGCTTTGAAAGGGACAGTCTGAGCTCTCCTTCTGGATCCTGAAAACCATGTAGCTGCACGTTAACATATCTGGTCTCAATCAAGAGGCCAGCTTGAGATTTTTACATTGACTCCAATATGGAAGAGACAGTTCATATGAATGGCCTGTAGTTTCGCTGTTTTACCCCTGCTGGTGTCAGAAAAAATATTCTCTCAATGTAAGCGGATGGGCTTTTGACAAACTTTAGACTTAATTTTCTTACCTTACTAAACATTGTCATAAATACTATTATGCTTCCAGTCGCTAGTTTAAAGTTTCCTTTCAATCATCATGATATGCGTTTTGGTAAATTATGGTCCCATTTATTTTAAATTGACGATAAAGTAGGCTATGCTCTAGGAGGGGCGGGATGATTTGATTGACAAGCTACACAACCAATAGCATCCATTCCCCGACCCCACTCTTGATTGACAAGCCACCCAATCAATAGCATTCTTTAGGGATTGATTTCCGGTTTCTGTTGCTGGTCGCTTTTTGGCATATATTAAAGATGGCAGATTTCAAATTCCTGAACAATCGGCTTAATTTTTGGTCTGTAGAAACCAGAGGTGTGGCTTAGTCCATTCCTTTTGTTCAGTCTATCTATGGTCTCAATACAGTGTAATCTACAAAGCCGATCAAGATCATATAGTATTTTGTTGTGCACGCTGCCAGCGTGTTCAACAAAGACCTTTGTTGAACATGCTGGCTAAGGGTCTCAATTCCTTCAGACTGGAGCTGAACTCACTGGGAAGAGCAGGGTGAAGAGAGAGTGTGTTAAAGCGCGGATTCAGACTGGGTCCGATTGCTTCGAACCGTTCCAGAGTACGATTGGCCTCCACCAGCTGGCCAGCATTCACATTGGCCAAAACGATTGTGTACTCGAGTACACGTCATGCAACAGTAATGGTAAATATGTGCCTCATGGGAGCGCTGTTGACTATGGGGCTTTGGGACATAGAGAATGTCATTCACAGAAGAAGAGTCACTTGTCAGAGTTTAAAGTGAATAATATAGTTTGACTCTGTTCCTGACGTTGTCTTGAGTTATAATAATAACAGAACAACAATACACAACCAAAGCAGTGTGTGCATTGGTCTTTGAAACCTCAAAATGTAACGTTGTCTCTCGCGTCTTTGTTATTATCAATATGATAGTCACGTCACTGATGCACCCTTGGTATTTTAGCAGTGACGTCACAGACTAATCCTTGGTATATTTATCCTTATATATACGTTCGCCACACATGTGTTTTTTGTTTATTATTTTTCACGGCTCGCGCTACTCAAACACTAGCGGGATTATTATTTCTTGTCAACATTCAAGTAGAACCATGAGAAAGTATAACCCAGGTATAGTCCGCAGCAATCGGACCTGAGACTACCTCCCCAGGTGGTTTCGGGTACGGTACGGTGATGCGTTACGGGGAACGGTACGCTACGTTCACACTACCACAACATGTGTTCCGGGGTGCGCACCCGGGACCATAGTCTGAATCCGCCCAGAGAGAACATGAAATGGGATTAGAGTGAAAGACAGAAACATAATTGTACTATAACATTCTAAACTCTGATGACCGAGCTTCCTCACCTCAGCTCAGGAGACCTAATCGGTGTTTTGAAGTTGAAGAGTCGATCCATGGACTTGTCACTCTTCATGGACAGGCTGGGAGAGGGACAGTCTGAGCTGTCCTTCTGGATCCTGAAAACCATGTAGCTGCACGTTAACATAATCTGGTCTCAATACAGTGCAATCTACAAAACCCATCAACATCATACAGTATTTTGTTGTGCACGCTGCCAACGTGTTCAACAAAGCCCCTTGTTGAACATGCTGGCTAAGGGCCTCAATTCCTGAATATCTTTCAAATCGGTCAATGACAATTGACAATCTCTATTTCTCTCAGCTAAGGGGGCCTTGGCCTGAAAAGGGTTGAAGACCCCTGTCCTATGCAAATACATCTGTATACGACAAACACAAAATCATCAGCAATAATTAACTACTATTATTTATATTATCAATATTGTCATTATTCATAGTTTATGAGCCGTCTAGTTTGTACAAACTGAGGTATTTTTTATTTCCTCACCATGATGAGTGTGGATAAGGGACATCTCCTTTGAAGTCGTAAGGTTGACCCATGGACCAGTCACTTTTCATGGACACATAGCTATGTGCACGAGACCCGCACATGCTGAACCACTCTGATGCAAACTGAAACCAAACACAGAGATGTATACTGACAACCAAAGCATCATCATCAACAACAACAACAACAACAACAACAACAACAACAACAACAACAACAACAACAACAACAACAACAACAACAACAACAACAACAACAATGTACATAAGGTCTAACCTTATGTACATACTCTACCAGGTGGATTATGCTATGTGTTGATTTTTGCGTCTCCTAGATGTTTTTCTTTACTGTTTGATTTCTATCCCCCCACCCCTCCTTCTTCTTTTATTTTCTCTTTCTGAAAATAACAAAAAATAGCCTGGCATGGCCAGACTAATATCACTGTGTAGATATTAGTCTGGAATCTCTGTGTGGAACCTGCATTTCCGAGGGGCAAATTAAAAAAATGCCTCTGGTGATAAACCCGCCCCATAATTGCATACTGAGCTCTGATTGGTCCCTCACAACTTCGGAGGGAGATAAATAAAATCTCTATTGAGAGGGGCCAGACCTAGTCTGCCAAGGGCATTTTTTTTTTGCAATGGCAGATTCTTTATACCTGTAAACCTGTGATGTGACAATAAAGTTGATTCTGAATAATAATAATGATGTATGATAAATTATTATCATTATTATTATTGTTATAATTATTATTACTATATTATTACGGGCTCGTCGCCCCCCGGCCGAGGGACCACCGTGTTTTCAGATTGTCATCACAGTCATGATATTTTGTAAAACAATGACTTCAAAAATCAATTACTTCTGGTTGTAATTCTCACCATGTTGAGTGTGGATAAGGGGCTTCTTTAAAGTTGTGCGGTAAGTGCATGGACCAGTCACTTTTCATGGACTCACAGCTAGGTGCAGGAGACTCCACTCTATCCTGCTCCACCCTGTAAACCACACAGAAGTCAAATGCAACACAGAGGTCAAATTCAATACTTTTATGGTACCGACTGTCCATTAGTGCCCGGGTCCGTTTTGGTGAAGAGCTCTAGTTAGTAACTCACATATAGTAACCCACAGTAGCTACGTGAAAAACTCAAAACTATACAAAAAAAAAGACACACAGACAAAATAAAACATCATGGTATTTGTTAAAAAATACTGTGATTATTGGTAGTGGTGGGAGGAAAATTGGTCCTTTCGCAAACATATTGACAGAATGAGATTTTTTTATATAATTAGCAGTAAGGCATATATAAGTGGGTAAGGCAAATAATAGAACAGTCGCAACGATTGTCACTTTACTCTCACTTTACTCTCCACAACCACCGAACTGTCATTACATTCTTTTTGGTCCAAACATTTCCTTAATGTATGAATGAATGTTTTATTTCTGTGTCCGGACATTTTCTTGATCCATCCCACATGGGATTATCTGACACATCAATTTTAAAACAAAAACAAAATAACAAGCATTCCAGTGTATACCCAACCAGCAACTCATAATACAGCCTGATTTGAAACAAGACACATACAGTACATACATTCATATATACCTGCACATAGAATACATACAAATCTATGAAAATACATCTATTAAAAGTCACCCTTCTCCTCCTATCCCACGTTTTATAAAGATATTCTGAAAATGCTAAAATATGAAGAAAAAGAAACTCAATTAAAGCACAATTCTCTCATAATCTATCAGGTTTAGATCAGGGTGTGAATTTGTTTGAACAATATATCTCTCAGATCATTATACAAAGGACAAAAATAAATAAAATGCATTTCATTCTCCACCTCATTCAAATCACAGTATTCACATATTCTATCCTCCTCAGCTACGCCCCTATATCTTCCTGTTTCAATATGTAATGGCAGAATACCACATCTTATCTGCGCACAAAGTGACCTCTGACTTTTAGCCAAATTATAAAAAACATAATTTTCACATTTATAATCTTTTTTTCAAAAGCCAATATGTTCTTAATTATGGCTTTTGCCAAATTTCTTCTGACCAACTTTGTATGCATTTTGCACAGATTCTGTTTTTAAACTCCTCCTCATTCACATAAATAATGTTCTTCCAGGCCACATTCCCGCAATACATCAAAGATTTCAGAGACCCATTCCCCTTCACCAGACAGATCCCAATAAAAATATGACTAGCCGGCAGACCCAGCAACCTGTTCCAATGACTCACCATGCTGGTCTTCCATCTAATATCAAAGGAGTCCCACCCCATATCTCCATTAAATGCTGGAATTGGTGCATACTTATGTAGTCCTGAAACCTTTTGTACCACCAAACAACCAAAATGTAATCTAAAATAGGACATACACATGTTTGCTACAATTTAGAGTACTTAAAATAGCACATGTCCCTCAATGTTTTGGTTTTGCCAAGGCCTCTAAATGCAGAATATGCTAGGGCAGACACACTGTGAAAAAATACGTATTTTCATCTACAAACCAAGGTACTTTTACTTATCTGTAAACTCCAGTTGTTTGTCACCCACACTAAACTTGAAACTACTTCTTTCTGTACCTGGATTTCTGAAATGCATTACTTAAAATGCACCATTCATTAACACAAGTCAACATTTTTTGTAAATCTTCTTCACTTTCTGAAAGTAAAATACCTCTCTGGCCAAATCATTAATAAAAACAGCAAATAAAGTTGGTGACAAAACATCCCAAAACATCCCGTTGTTTAACACCAGAGGGCGTAGGAAACCATTCTGTAAAATAATCATTCACCTTCACACAGGCAACAGGTTGCCTGTATAGACCTTTGGTTGTGTTTTCTTGACTTCAGTCTATTTCTAACCTCTGCAGTCACTGCATACATATGATCCAAACATGCTCTTCCCTTCCTATAACCATTTTGTTCTTCTTCCAATAAGTTATTTCACCTTGATTTCAAGGTCAGAGTCAACGATACAGTATACAATGTCAAGCAAAGAAGAGGTTGCCTATTCGGGCAGTTTCGTCTGGCACCAGGCTATTATTGACAACAAACTGACAGGTGAAAAATGCCATCAGTAATGTAAATGCAAATTATTTCAAGGTCTTAAGCACAGTACTTAAGTAAATGTACTAATTACTTTCCACCACTGTGCATTCTGCTGATTTCTGTATTTTGATCATTGTACAATTAATTGTGCTTATAAACATAAGCATAACATAGTTGCTGCGATATAAATAAGACTATGAAACAACCCCTCTTTTTAGCTAAGGCCTTGTTGTCTTTTGGTTCAATGCATTTCCTGTTGTCCATAATGGCTCTGCTTTTAAAACATTAGAATGTTGGGGTCCTAGTGTCAAAAGGTTTCAAAAATGAATTCACAAAATCGGTGTATAATATCAATGTTCTGCCCATGTTAGCACATTGTCTACTACTTCTGAAATAGATTCTACTGCGTCACCTTTTCAAAATGGAGCGATCTCTTTCACACACGCTTGGGTGCACAAGTCAGGTGACATGACACACTGACACAACCATACTACTGTAAGTTCTAAGCAAAGAAGTTGCACTTACTTCTATTGTCGTATTCACAGGATAGAAGTCTCATAGGGTAAGACAGCAGGCACAATATGTAAGGACGAAAAAAGGGAGAAAAAGTCTATCGTTTAGTTGAGGAAGTCAGACGAGGTTGTTGACATGAGTGGCAGACCACACCTCCACAGTGTCAGTGGGTGCCTGCGTAACGTGCACAAAAAGTTGTCCTAACTGGATGTGGTTGCATCACACCTCCTCATTTGGTGAGCTCAAGCCAATAGTATGTGTGAATGCCATGAGCTGTTCTTCTAAAGGGGCAGGCTATTCGTCTCACACACACACACACACACACACACACACATAGAGGAAGTCAAGCCAAGTTTGTCGGTACTGGTTCTCTATTGTCATTTAGCCCCGGCCGTCTGTAACCCTGTGTCTGTCTGTCTGTCTGTCTGTCAAAAATAAAAAAATAACACACAGAGCAAACAAACTATCAATCAATCAATCAATCAATCAATCAATCAATCAATCAATCAATCAATCAATCAATCAATCAATCAATCAATCAATCAATCAACAAAGGTAAAGTCTGTGTGTACCTGAGTGTTCATATTGATGTAGTAAAAAAACATAATTGCATTTGTCGTGCCATCAGGGAGCACAGGATGGCATCCTACGCCCAACACACACCGACAACTTGTGGGCTAATACCCACATGCATGCTCCAGCCTGCCCTCCCACAGGCTCCAATGAGTACAACACTTTCCACACACACACACACACACACACACACACACACACACACACACACACACACACACACACACACACACACACACTCATAGTGGATCAGATTTGAGTTTTGGGTGTTAATGATATTATTTGATTAATCAATCATTACTTCTTATTGACATCATGTTTTCTGAGATAATTCTATGATCACAGATTGGCTATCAAAGTGTAGCCTGGGTGCCAGCCTGCTTCGCTACGTTCGGCGGATTTTTTTTTCTCTCTGCGCTTCTCAGTCTGGAATGCCCCCGATTGACTCGTCTTGCTGAACTACACAGGAAGTACACAGGAACTACATATGTTACGTTAGGCAACGTCGTTGCTGATTGGATGTTGTTCAAACGAATGACGAATCAAAACGATCACACCGTTTTTTTTGTCCCGCCCCGCACCACAGACCAATCAGAAGCCACGGTAGGTTTGGAACCTTGGCTGCTGTGTCCCGCCTCCTGGAGATAGGAGGCATTCCAGACTGAGAAGCGGAGAGAGAAAAAAAGTCCACCGAACGCAGCGAAGCAGGCTGGCACCCAGGCTAATCAAAGTGATCCCAATGCAGTTTTCTGGTTTGGAAACTACCCAAAATCCAAATCTGATCCATTCAGATAGGGATTAAGGATTTTGAACACTTGGGCCTAAGGACCCCCTTATTATGATTAATTATTGTTTGAAACACATTCCTCATCAGTTATGCAACCAAAAATCTGTACAGGTTTTAATATATTACAAGTCAACTGAAATCCGCTGACTAGAAAGAAGTATGACTTAACGAATATGCAAAGCTTGGCTTTGTGCTTAGAGACTAAAGTCAAAACCGTTCACGGAGGATCTTGTCATAATCAACCAACACTGTGACGCGAAAACTATTTTCAAGTGAGGTTGAGGAGAGGAGAAGTTAACAGCGGAGTACTTTGAGTGAGGGTGAGGTGGGGCTGTTGGACAGCGTTGTGTATGAGTTCTGTACCTAAAGAAAACCAGAAGACATTTTCTTTTTCAACCATTTGTGGTCCGTTCACCAGGAGGAGATGAGTCTCTCCTATAAGCAGACCCCCCCCCCCCCCCCCCCCAAATGTGGCTGGTGGCAAATAGTAGCCTGCTGCAATATATTCATTTATTCTTATTTTGTATGGACTGGCTGTATTCTGAATTGTATTATATGCTGCACTGTACATTTTGCTGTATGTAGTCAAATAAATGTTTGAATTACAAAAATAATCCACATTTGGAATAATTATGTCACTTCTAATTTGCCGTGTCTTATCGTTGGACCACTTTAATAGGCCTAAATGTTTATAGGTTTCTTTCATACAGTCATTGTCAAATGTCCAACTCGGTGCCATGTAGGGACTGAGTAAGGGACTCAGGGACTCCAGACATACATACTTCCATCAGGAACTCCAGAGACCTGGTCCCTCCTTGATAGTTGACATGGGACTCCAGAGACAATCATTCAAATAACAATATTACGATATACAGTATATTACCAGGTATACTACATATATTAAGAATATGTAGTCTACTACAGTATATACTCTAAATAATAAAGTAGCCTAGCCCTAAATCCAACTAGTCAGGTATGTGTGTACGTTCCAAATATGTGGATATTCTGCAATAATGCCATTATAAAACTGATAGTTCTGGCGAGAGTACAGGCCAGAGTCAAAGCCATTGTATGGATTTCCAAGCCTGGTGAAGCGAGGTCACAAAAACATTACATAATCCTCATTCACTGTTCTTCCTGATTGCTGAAATCCCACAGACCGTCTGCTCATTGGTCGTGAACGATAAAACTACAACATAGCTACTCCGGGCTATGGGACTGTGACTACAAATCCCATATGCACCACCCTAATGTTAACCAATCACTATCTTGCTTCCTAATATGATTGTACAATTACAAATAGTAATCTGAACAGCATATGTGCGCTGCTCTACAAAGTCTGTCTGTCTCTCTCTCTCTCTCTCTCTCTCTCTCTCTCTCTCTCTCTCTCTCTCTCTCTCTCTCTCTCTCTCTCTCTCGTTTCTCTCACGTTTCACTCTTCCTATGTCGGGTGTGTGTCATCACTTTTTCTCAAACTCTGCTGCGGACATTTCTGCAAACCCCCACCCCATTCTCTTTAGGTACTTAAACCCTGTATGCTAGCTATCTATACCATCTATATTAGCCCCCCACCTTATTTACATCTACACCAAATGTCTTCACTGAAAATGTATAACTATTTTTGCCGATTGTTTTCCTCTAGAATAGGGACGTTAGGGTTCATGTGGATAAAAGTTAACCTACTGTTCAACCCCCCAAAGCCCCCCCCCCCAAGATGGCTACATAACGCGGGTAAGCAGAAGAAGGAAGGTGGAAGTTCCCCCTCAGTTACTACTTGCTCCCCACACAAAGCTCTTTGAGCGCCCAGACCAATAACCAGCCCCACATTACCCAGAAGCCTTTGCACAAGAACACCAAGTCTTCCTCACTGGCACTTTTTTTCCATTGGTGACAAAGCACACCACAAAGTCACATGGCGCTGCACTTTCTAAAGTAAACGTTGCAGATTACAGAAGTGAATGTGTATATACTATATGAGGAAAAAGGAGTGTGTGTGTGTGTGTGTGTGCGTGTGCGTGCGTGCGTGCGTGCGTGCGTGCGTGCGTGTGTGTGTTGTTTGCGTGCGTGCGTCTAAAGTATGTGTGTGTATTTAGATAATTACTGTAGCTAATGTGGCCGCCTGTAAATACCACTATCTTGTCCAATCTTTCATCACATTGCATCTTATATAATGTTACTGTGGGTCCTGATTCCGCACGTACACTGTGAATAGTGCCTTATGAAGTTTAATCGTATCACCTTCTGTCTGTTCCTGCATCGATACCTTCCTTGTATGAAGCTCCTGCCTATAAATAAAATTCTTATGATCTCTGACAGTCAGCGCCATTTAGGCTGATAGACATAGGAGGTTGCAACATTACTAATTGAAGTAGCAGTTACTATTTAGTTAATGATGAATAAATGTCATTCATATTGCATCAAGTGTGCTGAAAATTCTAACCACAGGAAGTTGCATATTGCCTTCCTTACATTAACCCTGCGCTGTGAAAGACACAAGGGGTTCATCTGACCACAGAGCTGCTGTAAAGTGCGCATTTGTGAGTGTGGCTGTAGTTTCCAAGCACTGTATTCTGACTTTTCTGGCTTCTTTTACGTCAAGAAATTGTAGCAAAAGTATCTGAATGCATTGGTGGATAATTATACTGGTTTTAAGACTTATTCAAGAAATAATATGAAATAATCTTAAATAATAGTAACTTGCTTTAAGATAATTTCCATTTGCTTCAAGTAACTGTCTTGAAAGAAGTTATATTGTGAAACAGGTGAAAAATATTTATACCAGCAAAATTATCTGCCAATGCAGTGAAGGAATATTTGGAATATTTTGAATGAAACCTAAAAAGTCTGAATGCAAGCAAAAATCACTTGTTTAGCATTTTTTTAGCTTTTTTTGCAGTGCATAGTCTGGCAACTTAACTACGCAGGTGGTAAAAATGCTAATAAACAACTTATATTTAGGGAAACTGAAAAATCAGCTTTATTTGCTAAATTCCTATGTGCAAGTTTAAATTGATTGGTGCAACCCAACTGAACTGTGCACAAAATGCAGACAGATGGATTGTCTGCTTTAAGTATTTTTGATCATTTTCAATGTTATTCTGCTTATAAACATAAGCATAACAGATAAGTTGCTGCAATATAAATGCAAGTTACATTTAGTCTATGCCAATCCATCCCCTACGTCTTTGGGGGATTTCCCAGTACAGTACCCAACCTGTTTGTCTGTGTGCTGGAGAACCCAGTACCCCACCTG
>NW_028155748.1:0-23828 GCF_963454915.1 Gymnoscopelus microlampas | reverse complement strand
CAAATACCCACCCCACGCCCCAAATACCCACCCCACGCACGCCCCAAATACCCACCCCACGCACGCCCCAAATACCCACCCCACGCACGCCCCAAATACCCACCCCACGCACGCCCCAAATACCCACCCCACGCCCCAAATACCCACCCCACGCACGCCCCAAATACCCACCCCACGCACGCCCCAAATACCCATCCCCACGCACGCCCCAAATACCCACCCCACGCCCCAAATACCCACCCCACGCACGCCCCAAATACCCACCCCACGCACGCCCCAAATACCCACCCCACGCACGCCCCAAATACCCACCCCACGCAACCCCCCCAACCCCCCCGCCCCCACCCCCACGCACGCCCAAATACCCACCCCCACGCCCCAAATACCCACCCCACGCACGCCCCAAATACCCACCCCACGCACGCCCCAAATACCCACCCACGCACGCCCCAAATACCCACCCCACGCACGCCCCAAATACCCACCCCACGCCCCAAATACCCACCCCACGCACGCCCCAAATACCCACCCCACGCACGCCCCAAATACCCACCCCACGCACGCCCCAAATACCCACCCCACGCCCCAAATACCCACCCCACGCACGCCCCAAATACCCACCCCACGCACGCCCCAAATACCCAGCCCACGCACGCCCCAAATACCCACCCCACGCCCCAAATACCCACCCCACGCACGCCCCAAATACCCACCCCACGCACGCCCCAAATACCCACCCCACGCACGCCCCAAATACCCACCCCTCGCACGCCCCAAATACCCACCCCACGCACGCCCCAAATACCCACCCCACGCACGCCCCAAATACCCACCCCACGCACGCCCCAAATACCCACCCCACGCCCCAAATACCCACCCCACGCACGCCCCAAATACCCACCCCGCGCACGCCCCAAATACCCACCCCACGCACGCCCCAAATACCCACCCACGCCCCAAATACCCACCCCACGCACGCCCCAAATACCCACCCCACGCACGCCCCAAATACCCACCCCACGCACGCCCCAAATACCCACCCCACGCGCCAAATACCCACCCCACGCACGCCCCAAATACCCACCCCACGCACGCCCCAAATACCCACCCCACGCACGCCCCAAATACCCACCCCACGCACGCCCCAAATACCCACCCCACGCCCCAAATACCCACCCCACGCACGCCCCAAATACCCACCCCACGCACGCCCCAAAAACCCACCCCACGCACGCCCCAAATACCCACCCCACGCCCCAAATACCCACCCCACGCCCCAAATACCCACCCCACGCACGCCCCAAATACCCACCCCACGCATGCCCCAAATACCCACCCCACGCACGCCCCAAATACCCACCCCACGCCCCAAATACCCACCCCACGCACGCCCCAAATACCCACCCCACGCACGCCCCAAATACCCACCCCACGCACGCCCCAAATACCCACCCCACGCACGCCCCAAATACCCACCCCACGCCCCAAATACCCACCCCACGCACGCCCCAAATACCCACCCCACGCACGCCCCAAATACCCACCCCACGCCCCAAATACCCACCCCACGCACGCCCCAAATACCCACCCCACGCACGCCCCAAATACCCACCCCACGCACGCCCCAAATACCCACCCCACGCACGCCCCAAATACCCACCCCACGCCCCAAATACCCACCCCACGCACGCCCCAAATACCCACCCCACGCACGCCCCAAATACCCACCCCACGCACGCCCCAAATACCCACCCCACGCACGCCCCAAATACCCACCCCACGCACGCCCCAAATACCCACCCCACGCCCCAAATACCCACCCCACGCACGCCCCAAATACCCACCCCACGCACGCCCCAAATACCCACCCCACGCACGCCCAAATACCCACCCCACGCACGCCCCAAATACCCACCCCACGCACGCCCCAAATACCCACCCCACGCACGCCCCAAATACCCACCCCACGCACGCCCCAAATACCCACCCCTAGCCCCAAATACCCAACCCACGCACGCCCCAAATACCCACCCCACGCACGCCCCAAATACCCACCCCACGCACGCCCCAAATACCCACCCCACGCACGCCCCAAATACCCACCCCACGCCCCAAATACCCACCCCACGCACGCCCCAAATACCCACCCCACGCACGCCCCAAATACCCACCCCACGCACGCCCCAAATACCCACCCCACGCCCAAAATACCCACCCCACGCCCCCAAATACCCACCCCACGCACGCCCCAAATACCCACCCCACGCACGCCCCAAATACCCACCCCACGCACGCCCCAAATACCCACCCCACGCCCCAAATACCCACCCCACGCACGCCCCAAATACCCACCCCACGCACGCCCCAAATACCCACCCCACGCACGCCCCAAATACCCACCCCACGCGCCAAATACCCACCCCACGCACGCCCCAAATACCCACCCCACGCACGCCCCAAATACCCACCCCACGCACGCCCCAAATACCCACCCCAAGCACGCCCCAAATACCCACCCACGCCCCAAATACCCACCCCACGCACGCCCCAAATACCCACCCCACGCACGCCCCAAATACCCACCCCACGCACGCCCCAAATACCCACCCCACGCCCCAAATACCCACCCCACGCCCCAAATACCCACCCCACGCACGCCCCAAATACCCACCCCACGCATGCCCCAAATACCCACCCCACGCACGCCCCAAATACCCACCCCACGCACGCCCCAAATACCCACCCCACGCCCCAAATACCCGCCCCACGCACGCCCCAAATACCCACCCCACGCACGCCCCAAATACCCACCCCACGCACGCCCCAAATACCCACCCCACGCACGCCCCAAATACCCACCCCACGCCCCAAATACCCACCCCACGCACGCCCCAAATACCCACCCCACGCACGCCCCAAATACCCACCCCACGCCCCAAATACCCACCCCACGCACGCCCCAAATACCCACCCCACGCACGCCCCAAATACCCACCCCACGCACGCCCCAAATACCCACCCCACGCACGCCCCAAATACCCACCCCACGCCCCAAATACCCACCCCACGCACGCCCCAAATACCCACCCCACGCACGCCCCAAATACCCACCCCACGCACGCCCCAAATACCCACCCCACGCCCCAAATACCCACCCCACGCACGCCCCAAATACCCACCCCACGCACGCCCTAAATACCCACCCCACGCACGCCCCAAATACCCACCCCACGCACGCCCCAAATACCCACCCCACGCACGCCCCAAATACCCACCCCACGCACGCCCCAAATACCCACCCCACGCACGCCCCAAATACCCACCCCACGCACGCCCCAAATACCCACCCCTAGCCCCAAATACCCAACCCACGCACGCCCCAAATACCCACCCCACGCACGCCCCAAATACCCACCCCACGCACGCCCCAAATACCCACCCCTAGCCCCAAATACCCAACCCACGCACGCCCCAAATACCCACCCCACGCACGCCCCAAATACCCACCCCACGCACGCCCCAAATACCCACCCCACGCACGCCCCAAATACCCACCCCACGCCCCAAATACCCACCCCACGCACGCCCCAAATACCCACCCCACGCACGCCCCAAATACCCACCCCACGCACGCCCCAAATACCCACCCCACGCCCAAAATACCCACCCCACGCACGCCCCAAATACCCACCCCACGCACGCCCCAAATACCCACCCCACGCACGCCCCAAATACCCACCCCACGCACGCCCCAAATACCCACCCCACGCCCCAAATACCCACCCCACGCACGCCCCAAATACCCACCCCACGCACGCCCCAAATACCCACCCCTCGCACGCCCCAAATACCCACCCCACGCACGCCCCAAATACCCACCCCACGCACGCCCCAAATACCCACCCCACGCACGCCCCAAATACCCACCCCACGCACGCCCCAAATACCCACCCCACGCACGCCCCAAATACCCACCCCACGCCCCAAATACCCACCCCACGCACGCCCCAAATACCCACCCCACGCACGCCCCAAATACCCACCCCACGCACGCCCCAAATACCCACCCCACGCACGCCCCAAATACCCACCCCACGCCGCCCAAATACCCACCCCACGCACGCCCCAAATACCCACCCCACGCACGCCCCAAATACCCACCCCACGCACGCCCCAAATACCCACCCCACGCACGCCCCAAATACCCACCCCACGCCCCAAATACCCACCCCACGCACGCCCCAAATACCCACCCCACGCACGCCCCAAATACCCACCCCACGCACGCCCCAAATACCCACCCCACGCCCCAAATACCCACCCCACGCACGCCCCAAATACCCACCCCACGCATGCCCCAAATACCCACCCCACGCACGCCCCAAATACCCACCCCACGCACGCCCCAAATACCCACCCCACGCCCCAAATACCCACCCCACGCACGCCCCAAATACCCACCCCACGCACGCCCCAAATACCCACCCCACGCACGCCCCAAATACCCACCCCACGCACGCCCCAAATACCCACCCCACGCCCCAAATACCCACGCCACGCACGCCCCAAATACCCACCCCACGCACGCCCCAAATACCCACCCCACGCCCCAAATACCCACCCCACGCACGCCCCAAATACCCACCCCACGCACGCCCCAAATACCCACCCCACGCACGCCCCAAATACCCACCCCACGCACGCCCCAAATACCCACCCCACGCCCCAAATACCCACCCCACGCACGCCCCAAATACCCACCCCACGCACGCCCCAAATACCCACCCCACGCACGCCCCAAATACCCACCCCACGCACGCCCCAAATACCCACCCCACGCCCCAAATACCCACCCCACGCACGCCCCAAATACCCACCCCACGCACGCCCCAAATACCCACCCCACGCACGCCCCAAATACCCACCCCACGCACGCCCCAAATACCCACCCCACGCACGCCCCAAATACCCACCCCACGCACGCCCCAAATACCCACCCCACGCACGCCCCAAATACCCACCCCGACGCCCCAAATACCCACCCCACGCACGCCCCAAATACCCACCCCACGCACGCCCCAAATACCCACCCCACGCACGCCCCAAATACCCACCCCACGCACGCCCCAAATACCCACCCACGCACGCCCCAAATACCCACCCCACGCACGCCCCAAATACCCACCCCACGCACGCCCCAAATACCCACCCCACGCACGCCCCAAATAAATACCCACCCCACGCACGCCCCAAATACCCACCCCACACACGCCCCAAATACCCACCCCACGCCCCAAATACCCACCCCACGCACGCCCCAAATACCCACCCCACGCACGCCCCAAATACCCACCCCACGCACGCCCCAAATACCCACCCCACGCACGCCCCAAATACCCACCCCACGCCCCAAATACCCACCCCACGCACGCCCCAAATACCCACCCCACGCACGCCCCAAATACCCACCCCACGCACGCCCCAAATACCCACCCCACGCACGCCCCAAATACCCACCCCACGCACGCCCCAAATACCCACCCCACGCACGCCCCAAATACCCACCCCACGCACGCCCCAAATACCCACCCCACGCACGCCCCAAATACCCACCCCACGCACGCCCCAAATACCCACCCCACGCACGCCCCAAATACCCACCCCACGCACGCCCCAAATACCCACCCCACGCCCCAAATACCCACCCCACGCACGCCCCAAATACCCACCCCACGCACGCCCCAAATACCCACCCCACGCACGCCCCAAATACCCACCCCACGCACGCCCCAAATACCCACCCCACGCACGCCCCAAATACCCACCCCACGCACGCCCCAAATACCCACCCCACGCACGCCCCAAATACCCACCCCACGCACGCCCCAAATACCCACCCCACGCACGCCCCAAATACCCACCCCACGCACGCCCCAAATACCCACCCCACGCCCCAAATACCCACCCCACGCACGCCCCAAATACCCACCCCACGCACGCCCCAAATACCCACCCCACGCACGCCCCAAATACCCACCCCACGCCCCAAATACCCACCCCACGCACGCCCCAAATACCCACCCCACGCACGCCCCAAATACCCACCCCACGCACGCCCCAAATACCCACCCCACGCCCCAAATACCCACCCCACGCACGCCCCAAATACCCACCCCACGCACGCCCCAAATACCCACCCCACGCACGCCCCAAATACCCACCCCACGCACGCCCCAAATACCCACCCCAAGCCCCAAATACCCACCCCACGCACGCCCCAAATACCCACCCCACGCACGCCCCAAATACCCACCCCACGCACGCCCCAAATACCCACCCCACGCCCCGAATACCCACCCCACGCACGCCCCAAATACCCACCCCACGCACGCCCCAAATACCCACCCCACGCACGCCCCAAATACCCACCCCACGCACGCCCCAAATACCCACCCCACGCCCCAAATACCCACCCCACGCACGCCCCAAATACCCACCCCACGCACGCCCCAAATACCCACCCCACGCACGCCCCAAATACCCACCCCACGCACGCCCCAAATACCCACCCCACGCACGCCCCAAATACCCACCCCACGCACGCCCCAAATACCCACCCCACGCACGCCCCAAATACCCACCCCACGCCCCAAATACCCACCCCACGCACGCCCCAAATACCCACCCCACGCACGCCCCAAATACCCACCCCACGCACGCCCCAAATACCCACCCCACGCCCCAAATACCCACCCCACGCACGCCCCAAATACCCACCCCACGCACGCCCCAAATACCCACCCCACGCACGCCCCAAATACCCACCCCACGCACGCCCCAAATACCCACCCCACGCCCCAAATACCCACCCCACGCACGCCCCAAATACCCACCCCACGCACGCCCCAAATACCCACCCCAGGCACGCCCCAAATACCCACCCCACGCCCCAAATACCCACCCCACGCACGCCCCAAATACCCACCCCACGCACGCCCCAAATACCCACCCCACGCACGCCCCAAATACCCACCCCACGCCCCAAATACCCACCCCACGCACGCCCCAAATACCCACCCCACGCACGCCCCAAATACCCACCCCACGCACGCCCCAAATACCCACCCCACGCACGCCCCAAATACCCACCCCACGCCCCAAATACCCACCCCACGCACGCCCCAAATACCCACCCCACGCACGCCCCAAATACCCACCCCACGCACGCCCCAAATACCCACCCCACGCCCCGAATACCCACCCCACGCACGCCCCAAATACCCACCCCACGCACGCCCCAAATACCCACCCCACGCACGCCCCAAATACCCACCCCACGCACGCCCCAAATACCCACCCCACGCCCCAAATACCCACCCCACTTACGCCCCAAATACCCACCCCACGCACGCCCCAAATACCCACCCCACGCACGCCCCAAATACCCACCCCACGCACGCCCCAAATACCCACCCCACGCACGCCCCAAATACCCACCCCACGCCCCAAATACCCACCCCACGCACGCCCCAAATACCCACCCCACGCACGCCCCAAATACCCACCCCACGCACGCCCCAAATACCCACCCTACGCCCCAAATACCCACCCCACGCACGCCCCAAATACCCACCCCACGCACGCCCCAAATACCCACCCCACGTACGCCCCAAATACCCACCCCACGCACGCCCCAAATACCCACCCCACGCACGCCCCAAATACCCACCCCACGCACGCCCCAAATACCCACCCCACGCACGCCCCAAATACCCACCCCACGCCCCAAATACCCACCCCACGCACGCCCCAAATACCCACCCCACGCACGCCCCAAATACCCACCCCACGCACGCCCCAAATACCCACCCCACGCACGCCCCAAATACCCACCCCACGCCCCAAATACCCACCCCACGCACGCCCCAAATACCCACCCCACGCACGCCCCAAATACCCACCCCACGCCCCGAATACCCACCCCACGCACGCCCCAAATACCCACCCCACGCACGCCCCAAATACCCACCCCACGCACGCCCCAAATACCCACCCCACGCACGCCCCAAATACCCACCCCACGCCCCAAATACCCACCCCACGCACGCCCCAAATACCCACCCCACGCACGCCCCAAATACCCACCCCACGCACGCCCCAAATACCCACCCCACGCACGCCCCAAATACCCACCCCACGCCCCAAATACCCACCCCACGCACGCCCCAAATACCCACCCCACGCACGCCCCAAATACCCACCCCACGCCCCAAATACCCACCCCACGCACGCCCCAAATACCCACCCCACGCACGCCCCAAATACCCACCCCACGCACGCCCCAAATACCCACCCCACGCACGCCCCAAATACCCACCCCACGCCCCAAATACCCACCCCACGCACGCCCTAAATACCCACCCCACGCACGCCCCAAATACCCACCCCACGCACGCCCCAAATACCCACCCCACGCCCCAAATAACACCCCACGCACGCCCCAAATACCCACCCCACGCCCCAAATACCCACCCCACGCACGCCCCAAATACCCACCCCACGCCCCAAATACCCACCCCACGCACGCCCCAAATACCCACCCCACGCACGCCCCAAATACCCACCCCACGCACGCCCCAAATACCCACCCCACGCCCCAAATACCCACCCCACGCACGCCCCAAATACCCACCCCACGCACGTCCCAAATACCCACCCCACGCACGCCCCAAATACCCACCCCACGCACGCCCCAAATACCCACCCCACGCACGCCCCAAATACCCACCCCACGCACGCCCCAAATACCCACCCCACGCACGCCCCAAATACCCACCCCACGCACGCCCCAAATACCCACCCCACGCCCCAAATACCCACCCCACGCACGCCCCAAATACCCACCCCACGCACGCCCCAAATACCCACCCCACGCACGCCCCAAATACCCACCCCACGCACGCCCCAAATACCCACCCCACGCCCCAAATACCCACCCCACGCACGCCCCAAATACCCACCCCACGCACGCCCCAAATACCCACCCCACGCACGGCCCAAATACCCACCCCACGCCCCAAATACCCACCCCACGCACGCCCCAAATACCCACCCCACGCACGCCCCAAATACCCACCCCACGCACGCCCCAAATACCCACCCCACGCACGCCCCAAATACCCACCCCACGCCCCAAATACCCACCCCACGCACGCCCCAAATACCCACCCCACGCACGCCCCAAATACGGCAACCCTGACGTAGCCCTGACGGTAAGCGTATTGCGTCACTTCCTGTATTGTCTGAGCTAGCGAGACGTGTATCGTTTAGCTGCGCAAGACGTTAACGTTGATATTATTGTATTGTTGTGATTTGAGCACACACTGCCACTGCTAACTACTACCCTATCTCTCTACTGTGTGGCGACTTTATCGCTGCTTGGGCTGATTGTCTAGCTAAGGGACTAACTTTGCCGTTGGTTGTTGGCTTTACAATTAGCCTAGCTTTAGCTTAGCGGCTACCCTGGCCTGCTGGGCGATGGCTTCTCACTCCTCCCCCCGGTTCCCTTCTCGCTCTCATCCTCGCTCCTGTGCTGAATGTCACATGCATAGTTACAGCTCCGACGCCTTTATTGAATGTGCGGATGTATGTAACAAGTGCTGTGTGCTTGCAGCGCTGGAGAGGAGGCTCTGGCGGCTAGAGGAAACTATAGCTAGCGGTGCTCACATTAGCCTAGCCTCTGCTCCCGTGCAACAGGGAACAGGGGGACATTACCAGTCACGGTCACCGATCGTGACTGATCATAGTCCCCACACGCACCCCACGACCCAAGACGGCTGGGTGACTGCTCCTGGTCGTAGGCGTAGTAGGCCTAGTAAACAAAAGCACACGGGACACCAACCACTTCACGTTTCAAACAGATTTTCCCCACTCGCTGCTACACCCGTTGAGTTTAGCAGTGAGACGTTAGCCCCACTCGGTGACACGCCCCCTCCATATGTCACTGAGAAAACAACTCTGGTTATTGGTAGTTCTATAATGAGAAACGTGAAGTTAGTGACACCAGGGACCATAGTCAAATGCATCCCTGGGGCCAGAGCGGGCGACATCGAATCAGATTTAAAAATGCTGGCTACAAGTAAACACAAACGTTATGATACAATAGTAATCCACTGCGGTGGCAATGACACACGACTTAAGAGATCAGAGATCACAAAGATAAATATTGAGTCTGTGTGCACATACGCAAAGACAATGTCGGACTCCGTAGTTTTCTCTGGTCCCCTGCCAAATATGATTGGCGATGAGATGTACAGCCGTATGTCTTCATTCAACCGCTGGTTATCAAGGTGGTGTCCAGATAATAACGTGGGCTTTATAAACCATTGGCAAACTTTCGAGGGGAAAACTGGTCTGATGGGGAGAGACTGCATACATCCAACCTGGGATGGTGCAGCGCTCATCTCTAGAAATATAGACAAGTTTATCGACAATAAACTATGACCACCCAGAGTTGGGACCAGGAAGCAGAGTTGCAGTCTTACACGCTTCTCTGTGCTTCCACCAGAGCAGCCACCTACCCTACAAATCAGAACAATTGAAACTACTCGACCCCCTAGGCATGTGAAACCAAGGGCTCAAGGAGTTGTGCATAAAAACTTGGCACAGATCAAAATTAATGCAGTAGTGCCACAAAATAAAATAATTAAATGTGGACTCCTGAACATTAGATCCCTACGCTATAAAGGTGTATTGGTAAATGAAATCGTATCAGACAACCATCTTGATCTACTTTGTCTTACTGAAACATGGCTGGGTGAGCAAGAATACATCCCCCTAAATACAGCCACCCCACCAAGTCACATAAATGCTCATATTCCCCGAGACACCGGCCAGATTGGAGGTGGCGTTGCAGCCATATTCAACTCAAGCTTAATAATCAGCCCCAGACCCAGGCTGACTTACAAAACGTTTGAAAGTCTGGTTCTCACTCTTTCGCACCCAAGCTGGAAATCATTACAGCCTCTATTGTTTGTTACAGTGTACCGCCCTCCTGGGGCCTACACTGAATTTCTATCTGAATTCTCAGAGTTTCTATCACGCCTAGTCCTAGACTCTGACAGAATCATTCTGGCTGCCGATATGAATATCCACGTGGATGTTGCAACCGATAGCCTCAGTAAAGCGTTTATTACATTAATTGAGTCAATTGGTTTCTCTCAGTGTGTAGATAAACCTACTCACAAGTTCAACCATACCCTCGACCTTGTTTTGGTCTATGGTATTGAAATTGAACATCTCATAGTCTTCCCATATAATGAGAACCTCTCCGACCACTATTTAATAACTTTTGATTTTACATTAATTGATTACTCACCATTGGACAAAAATGTATTTGGTAGAAATATATCTGATAGTGCTGTGGGCAAATTTAAGGAAGCAATACCATCAGCCATCAACTCAGTATATTCCAATACAATTGAAGATCTTTATACCTATAGCCCCTCTCAGGTTGACCACTTTGTTGATAATGTCACAGGCTCCCTTCAGACAACGCTTGACTCTGTTGCTCCTTTAAGAAAGAGGGTAATAAAGCAACAGAGGCTAGCCCCATGGTATAACTCTGGAACTAAAAATCTCAAGCGAACGTCACGTAAGCTTGAAAGGATATGGCGTTCAACCAAACAGAAAGAATCCTGTATAGCCTGGCAGAACAGCCTTAAAATATATAGGAAGGCTCTCTGCAATGCCAGAGCCACCTATTATTCCTCTCTAATAGAGGAAAACAAAAACAACCATAGGTTCCTTTTTGACACTCTAGCCAAATTGACAAAAAGTCATGACTCTACTGATCCGCGTATTCCTATATCCCTTAACAGCAATGATTTCATGAATTTTTTCAATGGTAAAATCAATACTATCAGAGATAGTATTGATAACCTACTACTCTCAGCCCCTACCGGACCGCCCTCCGACGTAATATCCTCAGAAGTGACTGTACGACACAGTGTATATTTGGACAGTTTCTCCCCGGTCGAGCTCTCCGAATTCACTTTAATGATCACATCTTCCAAACCAACGACCTGTCTCTTGGATCCAGTCCCAACTAAATTGCTTAAAGAGGCCCTGACCCCGGTTGGTGCACCCCTACTCGATATGATCAATATGTCTCTGGTGACGGGCTACGTACCACAGTCCTTTAAGGTAGCTGTCATCAAACCCCTCCTCAAGAAGCCTACTCTCGACTCAGGCATTTTGGCTAACTATAGACCTATATCGAACCTCCCATTTCTCTCTAAAATCCTTGAGAAAGCAGTCGCCAAGCAGTTATGTGATTTTTTACATAACAACAAGCTATTTGAAGCTTTTCAGTCAGGATTCAGAGCACACCATAGCACTGAGACGGCATTGGTGAAGGTCACAAATGACCTCCTGATTGCATCCGATAATAACCTTCTCTCTGTACTGGTTCTGTTGGACCTCAGTGCTGCATTTGATACTATTGATCACCATATTTTGTTGCAGAGACTTGAGCATCTGGTTGGCATTAAGGGTGCTGCATTGAACTGGTTTGAGTCCTATCTGTCTGACAGATTTCAATTTGTAAACGTTAACGATACACCTTCACTACGCGAAAAGGTTAAATACGGAGTCCCACAAGGCTCTGTACTTGGACCAATACTATTCACTCTATATATGCTTCCCTTAGGTGAGATAATTAGGAAACACTCTATAAATTTCCATTGCTATGCAGATGATACACAATTATATCTATCAATGAAGCCAGATGAAACAGATCAACTGGCTAAACTTCAAGCATGTCTTATAGACATCAAGAGTTGGATGACCCGTAATTACCTACTCCTCAACTCGGACAAAACTGAAGTTATTGTACTCGGCCCTAAGCACCTCAGAGATAAATTAATCGATGAGAATTTTACCCTAGATGGTATTACCTTGACCTCCAGGGCCACTGTAAAGAATCTGGGAGTCACGTTTGACCAAGACATGTCCTTTCAGTCCCACATAAAACAAATTTCAAGAAATGCCTTTTTTCACCTGCGTAATATTGCAAAAGTTAGGCACATTCTGTCCCAAAATGATGCAGAAAAACTTGTCCACGCATTTGTTACTTCTAGGCTGGACTATTGCAACGCCTTACTATCAGGCTGCCCAAGTAAGTCCCTAAATAGCCTGCAGCTTGTCCAGAATGCCGCTGCGCGCATACTGACAGGAACCAGAAGAAGAGATCATATCACTCCTTCATTGGCCTCTTTGCACTGGCTCCCGGTTAAATACAGAATAGAGTTTAAAGTTCTCCTCCTCACATACAAGGCTCTCAATGGACAGGCACCAGTATATCTCAAAGAACTCATCGAGCCCCGTAAACCAGCCAGAACACCACTGCGTCCACAGTATGAAAAAATGCTTACGGTTCCAGTAAACCCCCAAAAAACTAGAACAGGAGGTAGAGCATTTAAGTTTCAAGCACCTCAGCTGTGGAACCTTCTCCCAGTCTCAGTCCGTAAAGCAGACACGCTCTGTATATTTAAAACTAGACTAAAAACCTTTCTCTATGATAAAGCCTATAGCCGAAGTGTATAGACTCAGTCCCCCTATAGTCATCCTCTCTCCCCCACCTTCCCCTTTCTCCTCTCTCCCCTCGTCCTCTCTCTTCCCGTCCTCCCTTTGGTCGTGTGGGTTTGTGTCCCATTGGTACAATCGTAATTAACCCTGTACGGATTCACGCTCTAGTAAGGCCTGCCACTAATTCTACAACCGGGGACTCGTTCCCCGGAGTTTCTTCTACCACCCACGTCGCAGGTCCATGGACTATTACTATGGACCCCCAGCTGCGGCTCAAGACTGTGACTGCGGACCGGGCCTGGGCCTCTCCATGGAGTCTATGGACTGTTACTACGGACCCCCAGCTGCGGCTCAAGACTGTGACTGCGGACCGGACCGGGCCTCTCTCCATGGAGCACGACCTGGACACGACCGTGGACTTCTACTACACTACACTATACCGCATATTATATTATCTTAAACATTTTTATATTATTCCATTATATACTGCATACACACTATTGCTGTACTATATTATACTATCATATGCTAGTATCTTACACTATTATATTTGCTATTATTGTTATTGTTACTGCTTGCACTGTATCTCTTTCTGTCTCTCCTCTGTCTCTCCCTTTCTCTCTCTCTTCTTTCCCCCAACACGGTCGAGGCAGAAGGCCCCCGCCCTAGAGCCTAGGGTCTGCCTGACGTTTCTTCCTGTTGAATTAAGAGGGAGTTTTTCGTTGCCACTGTCGCAAAATTGCTTGCTCAGGGTGGGATGTTGGGTCTCTTCTCTACATGTAAAGTGTCTTGAGACAACTTGTTGTGATTTGACACTTTAATAAAATTGAATTGAATTGAATTGAAATACCCACCCCACGCACGCCCCAAATACCCACCCCACGCCCCAAATACCCACCCCACGCACGCCCCAAATACCCACCCCACGCACGCCCCAAATACCCACCCCACGCACGCCCCAAATACCCACCCCACGCACGCCCCAAATACCCACCCCACGCCCCAAATACCCACCCCACGCACGCCCCAAATACCCACCCCACGCACGCCCCAAATACCCACCCCACGCACGCCCCAAATACCCACCCCACGCACGCCCCAAATACCCACCCCACGCCCCAAATACCCACCCCACGCACGCCCCAAATACCCACCCCACGCACGCCCCAAATACCCACCCCACGCACGCCCCAAATACCCACCCCACGCCCCAAATACCCACCCCACGCACGCCCCAAATACCCACCCCACGCACGCCCCAAATACCCACCCCACGCACGCCCCAAATACCCACCCCACGCCCCAAATACCCACCCCACGCACGCCCCAAATACCCACCCCACGCACGCCCCAAATACCCACCCCACGCACGCCCCAAATACCCACCCCACGCCCCAAATACCCACCCCACGCCCCAAATACCCACCCCACGCACGCCCCAAATACCCACCCCACGCATGCCCCAAATACCCACCCCACGCACGCCCCAAATACCCACCCCACGCACGCCCCAAATACCCACCCCACGCCCCAAATACCCACCCCACGCACGCCCCAAATACCCACCCCACGCACGCCCCAAATACCCACCCCACGCACGCCCCAAATACCCACCCCACGCACGCCCCAAATACCCACCCCACGCACGCCCCAAATACCCACCCCACGCCCCAAATACCCACCCCACGCACGCCCCAAATACCCACCCCACGCACGCCCCAAATACCCACCCCACGCACGCCCCAAATACCCACCCCACGCACGCCCCAAATACCCACCCCACGCACGCCCCAAATACCCACCCCACGCCCCAAATACCCACCCCACGCACGCCCCAAATACCCACCCCACGCACGCCCCAAATACCCACCCCACGCACGCCCCAAATACCCACCCTACGCCCCAAATACCCACCCCACGCACGCCCCAAATACCCACCCCACGCACGCCCCAAATACCCACCCCACGTACGCCCCAAATACCCACCCCACGCACGCCCCAAATACCCACCCCACGCACGCCCCAAATACCCACCCCACGCACGCCCCAAATACCCACCCCACGCACGCCCCAAATACCCACCCCACGCCCCAAATACCCACCCCACGCACGCCCCAAATACCCACCCCACGCACGCCCCAAATACCCACCCCACGCACGCCCCAAATACCCACCCCACGCACGCCCCAAATACCCACCCCACGCCCCAAATACCCACCCCACGCACGCCCCAAATACCCACCCCACGCACGCCCCAAATACCCACCCCACGCCCCGAATACCCACCCCACGCACGCCCCAAATACCCACCCCACGCACGCCCCAAATACCCACCCCACGCACGCCCCAAATACCCACCCCACGCACGCCCCAAATACCCACCCCACGCCCCAAATACCCACCCCACGCACGCCCCAAATACCCACCCCACGCACGCCCCAAATACCCACCCCACGCACGCCCCAAATACCCACCCCACGCACGCCCCAAATACCCACCCCACGCCCCAAATACCCACCCCACGCACGCCCCAAATACCCACCCCACGCACGCCCCAAATACCCACCCCACGCCCCAAATACCCACCCCACGCACGCCCCAAATACCCACCCCACGCACGCCCCAAATACCCACCCCACGCACGCCCCAAATACCCACCCCACGCACGCCCCAAATACCCACCCCACGCCCCAAATACCCACCCCACGCACGCCCTAAATACCCACCCCACGCACGCCCCAAATACCCACCCCACGCACGCCCCAAATACCCACCCCACGCCCCAAATAACACCCCACGCACGCCCCAAATACCCACCCCACGCCCCAAATACCCACCCCACGCACGCCCCAAATACCCACCCCACGCCCCAAATACCCACCCCACGCACGCCCCAAATACCCACCCCACGCACGCCCCAAATACCCACCCCACGCACGCCCCAAATACCCACCCCACGCCCCAAATACCCACCCCACGCACGCCCCAAATACCCACCCCACGCACGTCCCAAATACCCACCCCACGCACGCCCCAAATACCCACCCCACGCACGCCCCAAATACCCACCCCACGCACGCCCCAAATACCCACCCCACGCACGCCCCAAATACCCACCCCACGCACGCCCCAAATACCCACCCCACGCACGCCCCAAATACCCACCCCACGCCCCAAATACCCACCCCACGCACGCCCCAAATACCCACCCCACGCACGCCCCAAATACCCACCCCACGCACGCCCCAAATACCCACCCCACGCACGCCCCAAATACCCACCCCACGCCCCAAATACCCACCCCACGCACGCCCCAAATACCCACCCCACGCACGCCCCAAATACCCACCCCACGCACGGCCCAAATACCCACCCCACGCCCCAAATACCCACCCCACGCACGCCCCAAATACCCACCCCACGCACGCCCCAAATACCCACCCCACGCACGCCCCAAATACCCACCCCACGCACGCCCCAAATACCCACCCCACGCCCCAAATACCCACCCCACGCACGCCCCAAATACCCACCCCACGCACGCCCCAAATACGGCAACCCTGACGTAGCCCTGACGGTAAGCGTATTGCGTCACTTCCTGTATTGTCTGAGCTAGCGAGACGTGTATCGTTTAGCTGCGCAAGACGTTAACGTTGATATTATTGTATTGTTGTGATTTGAGCACACACTGCCACTGCTAACTACTACCCTATCTCTCTACTGTGTGGCGACTTTATCGCTGCTTGGGCTGATTGTCTAGCTAAGGGACTAACTTTGCCGTTGGTTGTTGGCTTTACAATTAGCCTAGCTTTAGCTTAGCGGCTACCCTGGCCTGCTGGGCGATGGCTTCTCACTCCTCCCCCCGGTTCCCTTCTCGCTCTCATCCTCGCTCCTGTGCTGAATGTCACATGCATAGTTACAGCTCCGACGCCTTTATTGAATGTGCGGATGTATGTAACAAGTGCTGTGTGCTTGCAGCGCTGGAGAGGAGGCTCTGGCGGCTAGAGGAAACTATAGCTAGCGGTGCTCACATTAGCCTAGCCTCTGCTCCCGTGCAACAGGGAACAGGGGGACATTACCAGTCACGGTCACCGATCGTGACTGATCATAGTCCCCACACGCACCCCACGACCCAAGACGGCTGGGTGACTGCTCCTGGTCGTAGGCGTAGTAGGCCTAGTAAACAAAAGCACACGGGACACCAACCACTTCACGTTTCAAACAGATTTTCCCCACTCGCTGCTACACCCGTTGAGTTTAGCAGTGAGACGTTAGCCCCACTCGGTGACACGCCCCCTCCATATGTCACTGAGAAAACAACTCTGGTTATTGGTAGTTCTATAATGAGAAACGTGAAGTTAGTGACACCAGGGACCATAGTCAAATGCATCCCTGGGGCCAGAGCGGGCGACATCGAATCAGATTTAAAAATGCTGGCTACAAGTAAACACAAACGTTATGATACAATAGTAATCCACTGCGGTGGCAATGACACACGACTTAAGAGATCAGAGATCACAAAGATAAATATTGAGTCTGTGTGCACATACGCAAAGACAATGTCGGACTCCGTAGTTTTCTCTGGTCCCCTGCCAAATATGATTGGCGATGAGATGTACAGCCGTATGTCTTCATTCAACCGCTGGTTATCAAGGTGGTGTCCAGATAATAACGTGGGCTTTATAAACCATTGGCAAACTTTCGAGGGGAAAACTGGTCTGATGGGGAGAGACTGCATACATCCAACCTGGGATGGTGCAGCGCTCATCTCTAGAAATATAGACAAGTTTATCGACAATAAACTATGACCACCCAGAGTTGGGACCAGGAAGCAGAGTTGCAGTCTTACACGCTTCTCTGTGCTTCCACCAGAGCAGCCACCTACCCTACAAATCAGAACAATTGAAACTACTCGACCCCCTAGGCATGTGAAACCAAGGGCTCAAGGAGTTGTGCATAAAAACTTGGCACAGATCAAAATTAATGCAGTAGTGCCACAAAATAAAATAATTAAATGTGGACTCCTGAACATTAGATCCCTACGCTATAAAGGTGTATTGGTAAATGAAATCGTATCAGACAACCATCTTGATCTACTTTGTCTTACTGAAACATGGCTGGGTGAGCAAGAATACATCCCCCTAAATACAGCCACCCCACCAAGTCACATAAATGCTCATATTCCCCGAGACACCGGCCAGATTGGAGGTGGCGTTGCAGCCATATTCAACTCAAGCTTAATAATCAGCCCCAGACCCAGGCTGACTTACAAAACGTTTGAAAGTCTGGTTCTCACTCTTTCGCACCCAAGCTGGAAATCATTACAGCCTCTATTGTTTGTTACAGTGTACCGCCCTCCTGGGGCCTACACTGAATTTCTATCTGAATTCTCAGAGTTTCTATCACGCCTAGTCCTAGACTCTGACAGAATCATTCTGGCTGCCGATATGAATATCCACGTGGATGTTGCAACCGATAGCCTCAGTAAAGCGTTTATTACATTAATTGAGTCAATTGGTTTCTCTCAGTGTGTAGATAAACCTACTCACAAGTTCAACCATACCCTCGACCTTGTTTTGGTCTATGGTATTGAAATTGAACATCTCATAGTCTTCCCATATAATGAGAACCTCTCCGACCACTATTTAATAACTTTTGATTTTACATTAATTGATTACTCACCATTGGACAAAAATGTATTTGGTAGAAATATATCTGATAGTGCTGTGGGCAAATTTAAGGAAGCAATACCATCAGCCATCAACTCAGTATATTCCAATACAATTGAAGATCTTTATACCTATAGCCCCTCTCAGGTTGACCACTTTGTTGATAATGTCACAGGCTCCCTTCAGACAACGCTTGACTCTGTTGCTCCTTTAAGAAAGAGGGTAATAAAGCAACAGAGGCTAGCCCCATGGTATAACTCTGGAACTAAAAATCTCAAGCGAACGTCACGTAAGCTTGAAAGGATATGGCGTTCAACCAAACAGAAAGAATCCTGTATAGCCTGGCAGAACAGCCTTAAAATATATAGGAAGGCTCTCTGCAATGCCAGAGCCACCTATTATTCCTCTCTAATAGAGGAAAACAAAAACAACCATAGGTTCCTTTTTGACACTCTAGCCAAATTGACAAAAAGTCATGACTCTACTGATCCGCGTATTCCTATATCCCTTAACAGCAATGATTTCATGAATTTTTTCAATGGTAAAATCAATACTATCAGAGATAGTATTGATAACCTACTACTCTCAGCCCCTACCGGACCGCCCTCCGACGTAATATCCTCAGAAGTGACTGTACGACACAGTGTATATTTGGACAGTTTCTCCCCGGTCGAGCTCTCCGAATTCACTTTAATGATCACATCTTCCAAACCAACGACCTGTCTCTTGGATCCAGTCCCAACTAAATTGCTTAAAGAGGCCCTGACCCCGGTTGGTGCACCCCTACTCGATATGATCAATATGTCTCTGGTGACGGGCTACGTACCACAGTCCTTTAAGGTAGCTGTCATCAAACCCCTCCTCAAGAAGCCTACTCTCGACTCAGGCATTTTGGCTAACTATAGACCTATATCGAACCTCCCATTTCTCTCTAAAATCCTTGAGAAAGCAGTCGCCAAGCAGTTATGTGATTTTTTACATAACAACAAGCTATTTGAAGCTTTTCAGTCAGGATTCAGAGCACACCATAGCACTGAGACGGCATTGGTGAAGGTCACAAATGACCTCCTGATTGCATCCGATAATAACCTTCTCTCTGTACTGGTTCTGTTGGACCTCAGTGCTGCATTTGATACTATTGATCACCATATTTTGTTGCAGAGACTTGAGCATCTGGTTGGCATTAAGGGTGCTGCATTGAACTGGTTTGAGTCCTATCTGTCTGACAGATTTCAATTTGTAAACGTTAACGATACACCTTCACTACGCGAAAAGGTTAAATACGGAGTCCCACAAGGCTCTGTACTTGGACCAATACTATTCACTCTATATATGCTTCCCTTAGGTGAGATAATTAGGAAACACTCTATAAATTTCCATTGCTATGCAGATGATACACAATTATATCTATCAATGAAGCCAGATGAAACAGATCAACTGGCTAAACTTCAAGCATGTCTTATAGACATCAAGAGTTGGATGACCCGTAATTACCTACTCCTCAACTCGGACAAAACTGAAGTTATTGTACTCGGCCCTAAGCACCTCAGAGATAAATTAATCGATGAGAATTTTACCCTAGATGGTATTACCTTGACCTCCAGGGCCACTGTAAAGAATCTGGGAGTCACGTTTGACCAAGACATGTCCTTTCAGTCCCACATAAAACAAATTTCAAGAAATGCCTTTTTTCACCTGCGTAATATTGCAAAAGTTAGGCACATTCTGTCCCAAAATGATGCAGAAAAACTTGTCCACGCATTTGTTACTTCTAGGCTGGACTATTGCAACGCCTTACTATCAGGCTGCCCAAGTAAGTCCCTAAATAGCCTGCAGCTTGTCCAGAATGCCGCTGCGCGCATACTGACAGGAACCAGAAGAAGAGATCATATCACTCCTTCATTGGCCTCTTTGCACTGGCTCCCGGTTAAATACAGAATAGAGTTTAAAGTTCTCCTCCTCACATACAAGGCTCTCAATGGACAGGCACCAGTATATCTCAAAGAACTCATCGAGCCCCGTAAACCAGCCAGAACACCACTGCGTCCACAGTATGAAAAAATGCTTACGGTTCCAGTAAACCCCCAAAAAACTAGAACAGGAGGTAGAGCATTTAAGTTTCAAGCACCTCAGCTGTGGAACCTTCTCCCAGTCTCAGTCCGTAAAGCAGACACGCTCTGTATATTTAAAACTAGACTAAAAACCTTTCTCTATGATAAAGCCTATAGCCGAAGTGTATAGACTCAGTCCCCCTATAGTCATCCTCTCTCCCCCACCTTCCCCTTTCTCCTCTCTCCCCTCGTCCTCTCTCTTCCCGTCCTCCCTTTGGTCGTGTGGGTTTGTGTCCCATTGGTACAATCGTAATTAACCCTGTACGGATTCACGCTCTAGTAAGGCCTGCCACTAATTCTACAACCGGGGACTCGTTCCCCGGAGTTTCTTCTACCACCCACGTCGCAGGTCCATGGACTATTACTATGGACCCCCAGCTGCGGCTCAAGACTGTGACTGCGGACCGGGCCTGGGCCTCTCCATGGAGTCTATGGACTGTTACTACGGACCCCCAGCTGCGGCTCAAGACTGTGACTGCGGACCGGACCGGGCCTCTCTCCATGGAGCACGACCTGGACACGACCGTGGACTTCTACTACACTACACTATACCGCATATTATATTATCTTAAACATTTTTATATTATTCCATTATATACTGCATACACACTATTGCTGTACTATATTATACTATCATATGCTAGTATCTTACACTATTATATTTGCTATTATTGTTATTGTTACTGCTTGCACTGTATCTCTTTCTGTCTCTCCTCTGTCTCTCCCTTTCTCTCTCTCTTCTTTCCCCCAACACGGTCGAGGCAGAAGGCCCCCGCCCTAGAGCCTAGGGTCTGCCTGACGTTTCTTCCTGTTGAATTAAGAGGGAGTTTTTCGTTGCCACTGTCGCAAAATTGCTTGCTCAGGGTGGGATGTTGGGTCTCTTCTCTACATGTAAAGTGTCTTGAGACAACTTGTTGTGATTTGACACTTTAATAAAATTGAATTGAATTGAATTGAAATACCCACCCCACGCACGCCCCAAATACCCACCCCACGCCCCAAATACCCACCCCACGCACGCCCCAAATACCCACCCCACGCACGCCCCAAATACCCACCCCACGCACGCCCCAAATACCCACCCCACGCACGCCCCAAATACCCACCCCACGCCCCAAATACCCACCCCACGCACGCCCCAAATACCCACCCCACGCACGCCCCAAATACCCACCCCACGCACGCCCCAAATACCCACCCCACGCACGCCCCAAATACCCACCCCACGCCCCAAATACCCACCCCACGCACGCCCCAAATACCCACCCCACGCACGCCCCAAATACCCACCCCACGCACGCCCCAAATACCCACCCCACGCCCCAAATACCCACCCCACGCACGCCCCAAATACCCACCCCACGCACGCCCCAAATACCCACCCCACGCACGCCCCAAATACCCACCCCACGCCCCAAATACCCACCCCACGCACGCCCCAAATACCCACCCCACGCACGCCCCAAATACCCACCCCACGCACGCCCCAAATACCCACCCCACGCCCCAAATACCCACCCCACGCCCCAAATACCCACCCCACGCACGCCCCAAATACCCACCCCACGCATGCCCCAAATACCCACCCCACGCACGCCCCAAATACCCACCCCACGCACGCCCCAAATACCCACCCCACGCCCCAAATACCCACCCCACGCACGCCCCAAATACCCACCCCACGCACGCCCCAAATACCCACCCCACGCACGCCCCAAATACCCACCCCACGCACGCCCCAAATACCCACCCCACGCACGCCCCAAATACCCACCCCACGCCCCAAATACCCACCCCACGCACGCCCCAAATACCCACCCCACGCACGCCCCAAATACCCACCCCACGCCCCAAATACCCACCCCACGCACGCCCCAAATACCCACCCCACGCACGCCCCAAATACCCACCCCACGCACGCCCCAAATACCCACCCCTAGCCCCAAATACCCAACCCACGCACGCCCCAAATACCCACCCCACGCACGCCCCAAATACCCACCCCACGCACGCCCCAAATACCCACCCCACGCACGCCCCAAATACCCACCCCACGCCCCAAATACCCACCCCACGCACGCCCCAAATACCCACCCCACGCACGCCCCAAATACCCACCCCACGCACGCCCCAAATACCCACCCCACGCACGCCCCAAATACCCACCCCACGCCCCAAATACCCACCCCACGCACGCCCCAAATACCCACCCCACGCACGCCCCAAATACCCACCCCACGCCCCAAATACCCACCCCACGCACGCCCCAAATACCCACCCCTCGCACGCCCCAAATACCCACCCCACGCACGCCCCAAATACCCACCCCACGCACGCCCCAAATACCCACCCCACGCACGCCCCAAATACCCACCCCACGCCCTAAATACCCACCCCACGCACGCCCCAAATACCCACCCCACGCACGCCCCAAATACCCACCCCACGCACGCCCCAAATA
>NW_028155749.1:0-19277 GCF_963454915.1 Gymnoscopelus microlampas | reverse complement strand
CGTGCGTGGGTGGTGGGTATTTGGGTAGCAGTGCGTGGGGAGGTATTTGGGGCGTGCGTAGTTGGGGTGGGTATTATGGGGAGTGGGGTGGGTATCTTGGGGGGTTTGGGGCGTGCGTGGGGTGGTATTTGGGGCGTGGCTGGGGTGGGTATTTGGGGCGTGCGTGGGGTGGGTATTTGGGGCGTGCGTGGGGTGGGTATTTGGGGCGTGCGTGGGGTGGGTATTTGGGGCGTGCGTGGGGTGGGTATTTGGGGCGTGCGTGGGGTGGGTATTTGGGGCGTGCGTGGGGTGGGTATTTGGGGCGTGCGGGGTGGGTATTTGGGGCGTGGGGTGGGTATTTGGGGCGTGCGTGGGGTGGGTATTTGGGGCGTGCGTGGGGTTGGGTATTTGGGGCGTGCGTGGGGTGGGTATTTGGGGCGTGCGTGGGGTGGGTATTTGGGGCGTGCGTGGGGTGGGTATTTGGGGCGTGCGTGGGGTGGGTATTTGGGGCGTGCGTGGGGTGGGTATTTGGGGCGTGCGTGGGGTGGGTATTTGGGGCGTGCGTGGGGTGGGTATTTGGGGCGTGCGTGGGGTGGGTATTTGGGGCGTGCGTGGGGTGGGTATTTGGGGCGTGCGTGGGGTGGGTATTTGGGGCGTGCGTGGGGTGGGTATTTGGGGCGTGCGTGGGGTGGGTATTTGGGGCGTGCGTGGGGTGGGTATTTGGGGCGTGCGTGGGGTGGGTATTTGGGGCGTGCGTGGGGTGGGTATTTGGGGCGTGCGTGGGGTGGGTATTTGGGGCGTGGGGTGGGTATTTGGGGCGGCGTGGGGTGGGTATTTGGGGCGTGCGTGGGGTGGGTATTTGGGGCGTGCGTGGGGTGGGTATTTGGGGCTGCGTGGGGTGGGTATTTGGGGCGTGCGTGGGGTGGGTATTTGGGGCGTGCGTGGGGTGGGTATTTGGGGCGTGCGTGGGGTGGGTATTTGGGCGTGGGGTGGGTATTTGGGGCGTGCGTGGGGTGGGTATTTGGGGCGTGCGTGGGGTGGGTATTTGGGGCGTGCGTGGGGGTGGGTATTTGGGGCGTGGGGTGGGTATTTGGGGCGTGCGTGGGGTGGGTATTTGGGGCGTGCGTGGGTGGGTATTTGGGGCGTGCGTGGGGTGGGTATTTGGGGCGTGCGTGGGGTGGGTATTTGGGGCGTGCGTGGGGTGGGTATTTGGGGCGTGCGTGGGGTGGGTATTTGGGGCGTGCGTGGGGTGGGTATTTGGGGCGTGCGTGGGGTGGGTATTTGGGGCGTGGGGTGGGTATTTGGGGCGTGCGTGGGGTGGGTATTTGGGGCGTGCGTGGTTTGGGCTTGGTGGGTATTTGGGGCGTGCGTGGGGTGGGTATTTGGGGCGTGCGTGGGGTGGGTATTTGGGGCGTGCGTGGGGTGGGTATTTGGGGCGTGGGGTGGGTATTTGGGGCGTGCGTGGGGTGGGTATTTGGGGCGTGCGTGGGGTGGGTATTTGGGGCGTGCGTGGGGTGGGTATTTGGGGCGTGCGTGGTGGGTATTTGGGGCGTGGGGTGGGTATTTGGGGCGTGCGTGGGGTGGGTATTTGGGGCGTGCGTGGGGTGGGTATTTGGGGCGTGCGTGGGGTGGGTATTTGGGGCGTGGGGGGTGGGTATTTGGGGCGTGCGTGGGGTGGGTATTTGGGGCGTGCGTGGGGTGGGTATTTGGGGCGTGCGTGGGGTGGGTATTTGGGGCGTGCGTGGGGTGGGTATTTGGGGCGTGGGGTGGGTATTTGGGGCGTGCGTGGGGTGGGTATTTGGGGCGTGCGTGGGGTGGGTATTTGGGGCGTGCGTGGGGTGGGTATTTGGGGCGTGCGTGGGGTGGGTATTTGGGGCGTGCGTGGGGTGGGTATTTGGGGCGTGGGGTGGGTATTTGGGGCGTGCGTGGGGTGGGTATTTGGGGCGTGGGGTGGGTATTTGGGGCGTGCGTGGGGTGGGTATTTGGGGCGTGCGTGGGGTGGGTATTTGGGGCGTGCGTGGGGTGGGTATTTGGGGCGTGCGTGGGGTGGGTATTTGGGGCGTGGGGTGGGTATTTGGGGCGTGCGTGGGGTGGGTATTTGGGGCGTGCGTGGGGTGGGTATTTGGGGCGTGCGTGGGGTGGGTATTTGGGGCGTGCGTGGGGTGGGTATTTGGGGCGTGCGTGGGGTGGGTATTTGGGGCGTGCGTGGGGTGGGTATTTGGGGCGTGCGTGGGGTGGGTATTTGGGGCGTGCGTGGGGTGGGTATTTGGGGCGTGGGGTGGGTATTTGGGGCGTGCGTGGGGTGGGTATTTGGGGCGTGCGTGGGGTGGGTATTTGGGGCGTGCGTGGGGTGGGTATTTGGGGCGTGCGTGGGGTGGGTATTTGGGGCGTGCGTGGGGTGGGTATTTGGGGCGTGCGTGGGGTGGGTATTTGGGGCGTGCGTGGGGTGGGTATTTGGGCGTGGGGTGGGTATTTGGGGCGTGCGTGGGGTGGGTATTTGGGGCGTGCGTGGGGTGGGTATTTGGGGCGTGCGTGGGGTGGGTATTTGGGGCGTGGGGTGGGTATTTGGGGCGTGCGTGGGGTGGGTATTTGGGGCGTGCGTGGGTTGGGTATTTGGGGCGTGCGTGGGGTGGGTATTTGGGGCGTGGGGTGGGTATTTGGGGCGTGCGTGGGGTGGGTATTTGGGGCGTGCGTGGGGTGGGTATTTGGGGCGTGCGTGGGTGGGTATTTGGGGCGTGGGGTGGGTATTTGGGGCGTGCGTGGGGTGGGTATTGGGGCGTGGGGTGGGTATTTGGGGCGTGCGTGGGGTGGGTATTTGGGGCGTGCGTGGGGTGGGTATTTGGGGCGTGCGTGGGGTGGGTATTTGGGGCGTGGGGTGGGTATTTGGGGCGTGCGTGGGGTGGGTATTTGGGGCGTGCGTGGGGTGGGTATTTGGGGCGTGCGTGGGGTGGGTATTTGGGGCGTGGGTGGGTATTTGGGGCTGGCGTGGGGTGGGTATTTGGGGCGTGCGTGGGGTGGGTATTTGGGGCGTGCGTGGGGTGGGTATTTGGGGCGTGCGTGGGGTGGGTATTTGGGGCGTGCGTGGGGTGGGTATTTGGGGCGTGGGGTGGGTATTTGGGGCGTGCGTGGGGTGGGTATTTGGGGCGTGCGTGGGGTGGGTATTTGGGGCGTGCGTGGGGTGGGTATTTGGGGCGTGGGGTGGGTATTTGGGGCGTGCGTGGGGTGGGTATTTGGGGCGTGCGTGGGGTGGGTATTTGGGGCGTGCGTGGGGTGGGTATTTGGGGCGTGGGGTGGGTATTTGGGGCGTGCGTGGGGTGGGTATTTGGGGCGTGCGTGGGGTGGGTATTTGGGGCGTGCGTGGGGTGGGTATTTGGGGCGTGGGGTGGGTATTTGGGGCGTGCGTGGGGTGGGTATTTGGGGCGTGCGTGGGGTGGGTATTTGGGGCGTGCGTGGGGTGGGTATTTGGGGCGTGCGTGGTGTGGGTATTTGGGGCGTGCGTGGGGTGGGTATTTGGGGCGTGCGTGGGGTGGGTATTTGGGACGTGGGGTGGGTATTTGGGGCGTGCGTGGGGTGGGTATTTGGGGCTTGCGTGGGGTGGGTATTTGGGGCGTGCGTGGGGTGGGTATTTGGGGCGTGGGGTGGGTATTTGGGGCGTGCGTGGGGTGGGTATTTGGGGCGTGGGGTGGGTATTTGGGGCGTGCGTGGGGTGGGTATTTGGGGCGTGCGTGGGGTGGGTATTTGGGGCGTGCGTGGGGTGGGTATTTGGGGCGTGGGGTGGGTATTTGGGGCGTGCGTGGGGTGGGTATTTGGGGCGTGCGTGGGTTGGGTATTTGGGGCGTGCGTGGGGTGGGTATTTGGGGCGTGGGGTGGGTATTTGGGGCGTGCGTGGGGTGGGTATTTGGGGCGTGCGTGGGGTGGGTATTTGGGGCGTGCGTGGGGTGGGTATTTGGGGCGTGGGGTGGGTATTTGGGGCGTGCGTGGGGTGGGTATTTGGGGCGTGGGGTGGGTATTTGGGGCGTGCGTGGGGTGGGTATTTGGGGCGTGCGTGGGGTGGGTATTTGGGGCGTGGGGTGGGTATTTGGGGCGTGCGTGGGGTGGGTATTTGGGGCGTGCGTGGGGTGGGTATTTGGGGCGTGCGTGGGGTGGGTATTTGGGGCGTGGGGTGGGTATTTGGGGCGTGCGTGGGGTGGGTATTTGGGGCGTGCGTGGGGTGGGTATTTGGGGCGTGCGTGGGGTGGGTATTTGGGGCGTGCGTGGGGTGGGTATTTGGGGCGTGCGTGGGGTGGGTATTTGGGGCGTGCGTGGGGTGGGTATTTGGGGCGTGGGGTGGGTATTTGGGGCGTGCGTGGGGTGGGTATTTGGGGCGTGCGTGGGGTGGGTATTTGGGGCGTGCGTGGGGTGGGTATTTGGGGCGTGGGGTGGGTATTTGGGGCGTGCGTGGGGTGGGTATTTGGGGCGTGCGTGGGGTGGGTATTTGGGGCGTGCGTGGGGTGGGTATTTGGGGCGTGGGGTGGGTATTTGGGGCGTGCGTGGGGTGGGTATTTGGGGCGTCAATCTTGGGACCTGGCAACCCTGACGTAGCCCTGACGGTAAGCGTATTGCGTCACTTCCTGTATTGTCTGAGCTAGCGAGACGTGTATCGTTTAGCTGCGCAAGACGTTAACGTTGATATTATTGTATTGTTGTGATTTGAGCACACACTGCCACTGCTAACTACTACCCTATCTCTCTACTGTGTGGCGACTTTATCGCTGCTTGGGCTGATTGTCTAGCTAAGGGACTAACTTTGCCGTTGGTTGTTGGCTTTACAATTAGCCTAGCTTTAGCTTAGCGGCTACCCTGGCCTGCTGGGCGATGGCTTCTCACTCCTCCCCCCGGTTCCCTTCTCGCTCTCATCCTCGCTCCTGTGCTGAATGTCACATGCATAGTTACAGCTCCGACGCCTTTATTGAATGTGCGGATGTATGTAACAAGTGCTGTGTGCTTGCAGCGCTGGAGAGGAGGCTCTGGCGGCTAGAGGAAACTATAGCTAGCGGTGCTCACATTAGCCTAGCCTCTGCTCCCGTGCAACAGGGAACAGGGGGACATTACCAGTCACGGTCACCGATCGTGACTGATCATAGTCCCCACACGCACCCCACGACCCAAGACGGCTGGGTGACTGCTCCTGGTCGTAGGCGTAGTAGGCCTAGTAAACAAAAGCACACGGGACACCAACCACTTCACGTTTCAAACAGATTTTCCCCACTCGCTGCTACACCCGTTGAGTTTAGCAGTGAGACGTTAGCCCCACTCGGTGACACGCCCCCTCCATATGTCACTGAGAAAACAACTCTGGTTATTGGTAGTTCTATAATGAGAAACGTGAAGTTAGTGACACCAGGGACCATAGTCAAATGCATCCCTGGGGCCAGAGCGGGCGACATCGAATCAGATTTAAAAATGCTGGCTACAAGTAAACACAAACGTTATGATACAATAGTAATCCACTGCGGTGGCAATGACACACGACTTAAGAGATCAGAGATCACAAAGATAAATATTGAGTCTGTGTGCACATACGCAAAGACAATGTCGGACTCCGTAGTTTTCTCTGGTCCCCTGCCAAATATGATTGGCGATGAGATGTACAGCCGTATGTCTTCATTCAACCGCTGGTTATCAAGGTGGTGTCCAGATAATAACGTGGGCTTTATAAACCATTGGCAAACTTTCGAGGGGAAAACTGGTCTGATGGGGAGAGACTGCATACATCCAACCTGGGATGGTGCAGCGCTCATCTCTAGAAATATAGACAAGTTTATCGACAATAAACTATGACCACCCAGAGTTGGGACCAGGAAGCAGAGTTGCAGTCTTACACGCTTCTCTGTGCTTCCACCAGAGCAGCCACCTACCCTACAAATCAGAACAATTGAAACTACTCGACCCCCTAGGCATGTGAAACCAAGGGCTCGAGGAGTTGTGCATAAAAACTTGGCACAGATCAAAATTAATGCAGTAGTGCCACAAAATAAAATAATTAAATGTGGACTCCTGAACATTAGATCCCTACGCTATAAAGGTGTATTGGTAAATGAAATCGTATCAGACAACCATCTTGATCTACTTTGTCTTACTGAAACATGGCTGGGTGAGCAAGAATACGTCCCCCTAAATACAGCCACCCCACCAAGTCACATAAATGCTCATATTCCCCGAGACACCGGCCAGATTGGAGGTGGCGTTGCAGCCATATTCAACTCAAGCTTAATAATCAGCCCCAGACCCAGGCTGACTTACAAAACGTTTGAAAGTCTGGTTCTCACTCTTTCGCACCCAAGCTGGAAATCATTACAGCCTCTATTGTTTGTTACAGTGTACCGCCCTCCTGGGGCCTACACTGAATTTCTATCTGAATTCTCAGAGTTTCTATCACGCCTAGTCCTAGACTCTGACAGAATCATTCTGGCTGCCGATATGAATATCCACGTGGATGTTGCAACCGATAGCCTCAGTAAAGCGTTTATTACATTAATTGAGTCAATTGGTTTCTCTCAGTGTGTAGATAAACCTACTCACAAGTTCAACCATACCCTCGACCTTGTTTTGGTCTATGGTATTGAAATTGAACATCTCATAGTCTTCCCATATAATGAGAACCTCTCCGACCACTATTTAATAACTTTTGATTTTACATTAATTGATTACTCACCATTGGACAAAAATGTATTTGGTAGAAATATATCTGATAGTGCTGTGGGCAAATTTAAGGAAGCAATACCATCAGCCATCAACTCAGTATATTCCAATACAATTGAAGATCTTTATACCTATAGCCCCTCTCAGGTCGACCACTTTGTTGATAATGTCACAGGCTCCCTTCAGACAACGCTTGACTCTGTTGCTCCTTTAAGAAAGAGGGTAATAAAGCAACAGAGGCTAGCCCCATGGTATAACTCTGGAACTAAAAATCTCAAGCGAACGTCACGTAAGCTTGAAAGGATATGGCGTTCAACCAAACAGAAAGAATCCTGTATAGCCTGGCAGAACAGCCTTAAAATATATAGGAAGGCTCTCTGCAATGCCAGAGCCACCTATTATTCCTCTCTAATAGAGGAAAACAAAAACAACCATAGGTTCCTTTTTGACACTCTAGCCAAATTGACAAAAAGTCATGACTCTACTGATCCGCGTATTCCTATATCCCTTAACAGCAATGATTTCATGAATTTTTTCAATGGTAAAATCAATACTATCAGAGATAGTATTGATACTATCAGAGATAGTATTGATAACCTACTACTCTCAGCCCCTACCGGACCGCCCTCCGACGTAATATCCTCAGAAGTGACTGTACGACACAGTGTATATTTGGACAGTTTCTCCCCGGTCGAGCTCTCCGAATTCACTTTAATGATCACATCTTCCAAACCAACGACCTGTCTCTTGGATCCAGTCCCAACTAAATTGCTTAAAGAGGCCCTGACCCCGGTTGGTGCACCCCTACTCGATATGATCAATATGTCTCTGGTGACGGGCTACGTACCACAGTCCTTTAAGGTAGCTGTCATCAAACCCCTCCTCAAGAAGCCTACTCTCGACTCAGGCATTTTGGCTAACTATAGACCTATATCGAACCTCCCATTTCTCTCTAAAATCCTTGAGAAAGCAGTCGCCAAGCAGTTATGTGATTTTTTACATAACAACAAGCTATTTGAAGCTTTTCAGTCAGGATTCAGAGCACACCATAGCACTGAGACGGCATTGGTGAAGGTCACAAATGACCTCCTGATTGCATCCGATAATAACCTTCTCTCTGTACTGGTTCTGTTGGACCTCAGTGCTGCATTTGATACTATTGATCACCATATTTTGTTGCAGAGACTTGAGCATCTGGTTGGCATTAAGGGTGCTGCATTGAACTGGTTTGAGTCCTATCTGTCTGACAGATTTCAATTTGTAAACGTTAACGATACACCTTCACTACGCGAAAAGGTCAAATACGGAGTCCCACAAGGCTCTGTACTTGGACCAATACTATTCACTCTATATATGCTTCCCTTAGGTGAGATAATTAGGAAACACTCTATAAATTTCCATTGCTATGCAGATGATACACAATTATATCTATCAATGAAGCCAGATGAAACAGATCAACTGGCTAAACTTCAAGCATGTCTTATAGACATCAAGAGTTGGATGACCCGTAATTACCTACTCCTCAACTCGGACAAAACTGAAGTTATTGTACTCGGCCCTAAGCACCTCAGAGATAAATTAATCGATGAGAATTTTACCCTAGATGGTATTACCTTGACCTCCAGGGCCACTGTAAAGAATCTGGGAGTCACGTTTGACCAAGACATGTCCTTTCAGTCCCACATAAAACAAATTTCAAGAAATGCCTTTTTTCACCTGCGTAATATTGCAAAAGTTAGGCACATTCTGTCCCAAAATGATGCAGAAAAACTTGTCCACGCATTTGTTACTTCTAGGCTGGACTATTGCAACGCCTTACTATCAGGCTGCCCAAGTAAGTCCCTAAATAGCCTGCAGCTTGTCCAGAATGCCGCTGCGCGCATACTGACAGGAACCAGAAGAAGAGATCATATCACTCCTTCATTGGCCTCTTTGCACTGGCTCCCGGTTAAATACAGAATAGAGTTTAAAGTTCTCCTCCTCACATACAAGGCTCTCAATGGACAGGCACCAGTATATCTCAAAGAACTCATCGAGCCCCGTAAACCAGCCAGAACACCACTGCGTCCACAGTATGAAAAAATGCTTACGGTTCCAGTAAACCCCCAAAAAACTAGAACAGGAGGTAGAGCATTTAAGTTTCAAGCACCTCAGCTGTGGAACCTTCTCCCAGTCTCAGTCCGTAAAGCAGACACACTCTGTATATTTAAAACTAGACTAAAAACCTTTCTCTATGATAAAGCCTATAGCCGAAGTGTATAGACTCAGTCCCCCTATAGTCATCCTCTCTCCCCCACCTTCCCCTTTCTCCTCTCTCCCCTCGTCCTCTCTCTTCCCGTCCTCCCTTTGGTTGTGTGGGTTTGTGTCCCATTGGTACAATCGTAATTAACCCTGTACGGATTCACGCTCTAGTAAGGCCTGCCACTAATTCTACAACCGGGGACTCGTTCCCCGGAGTTTCTTCTACCACCCACGTCGCAGGTCCATGGACTATTACTATGGACCCCCAGCTGCGGCTCAAGACTGTGACTGCGGACCGGGCCTGGGCCTCTCCATGGAGTCTATGGACTGTTACTACGGACCCCCAGCTGCGGCTCAAGACTGTGACTGCGGACTGGACCGGGCCTCTCTCCATGGAGCACGACCTGGACACGACCGTGGACTTCTACTACACTACACTATACCGCATATTATATTATCTTAAACATTTTTATATTATTCCATTATATACTGCATACACACTATTGCTGTACTATATTATACTATCATATGCTAGTATCTTACACTATTATATTTGCTATTATTGTTATTGTTACTGCTTGCACTGTATCTCTTTCTGTCTCTCCTCTGTCTCTCCCTTTCTCTCTCTCTTCTTTCCCCCAACACGGTCGAGGCAGAAGGCCCCCGCCCTAGAGCCTAGGGTCTGCCTGACGTTTCTTCCTGTTGAATTAAGAGGGACTTTTTCGTTGCCACTGTCGCAAAATTGCTTGCTCAGGGTGGGATGTTGGGTCTCTTCTCTACATGTAAAGTGTCTTGAGACAACTTGTTGTGATCTGACACTTTAATAAAATTGAATTGAATTGAATTGAATTGGGTATTTGGGGCGTGCGTGGGGTGGGTATTTGGGGCGTGGGGTGGGTATTTGGGGCGTGCGTGGGGTGGGTATTTGGGGCGTGCGTGGGGTGGGTATTTGGGGCGTGCGTGGGGTGGGTATTTGGGGCGTGCGTGGTGTGGGTATTTGGGGCGTGCGTGGGGTGGGTATTTGGGGCGTGCGTGGGGTGGGTATTTGGGACGTGGGGTGGGTATTTGGGGCGTGCGTGGGGTGGGTATTTGGGGCTTGCGTGGGGTGGGTATTTGGGGCGTGCGTGGGGTGGGTATTTGGGGCGTGGGGTGGGTATTTGGGGCGTGCGTGGGGTGGGTATTTGGGGCGTGCGTGGGGTGGGTATTTGGGGCGTGCGTGGGGTGGGTATTTGGGGCGTTGGGTGGGTATTTGGGGCGTGCGTGGGGTGGGTATTTGGGGCGTGCGTGGGGTGGGTATTTGGGGCGTGCGTGGGGTGGGTATTTGGGGCGTGCGTGGGGTGGGTATTTGGGGCGTGGGGTGGGTATTTGGGGCGTGCGTGGGGTGGGTATTTGGGGCGTGCGTGGGGTGGGTATTTGGGGCGTGCGTGGGGTGGGTATTTGGGGCGTGCGTGGGGTGGGTATTTGGGGCGTGCGTGGGGTGGGTATTTGGGGCGTGCGTGGGGTGGGTATTTGGGGCGTGCGTGGGGTGGGTATTTGGGGCGTGGGGTGGGTATTTGGGGCGTGCGTGGGGTGGGTATTTGGGGCGTGCGTGGGGTGGGTATTTGGGGCGTGGGGTGGGTATTTGGGGCGTGCGTGGGGTGGGTATTTGGGGCGTGCGTGGGGTGGGTATTTGGGGCGTGCGTGGGGTGGGTATTTGGGGCGTGGGGTGGGTATTTGGGGCGTGCGTGGGGTGGGTATTTGGGGCGTGCGTGGGGTGGGTATTTGGGGCGTGCGTGGGGTGGGTATTTGGGGCGTGGGGTGGGTATTTGGGGCGTGCGTGGGGTGGGTATTTGGGGCGTGCGTGGGGTGGGTATTTGGGGCGTGCGTGGGGTGGGTATTTGGGGCGTGGGGTGGGTATTTGGGGCGTGCGTGGGGTGGGTATTTGGGGCGTGCGTGGGGTGGGTATTTGGGGCGTGGGGTGGGTATTTGGGGCGTGCGTGGGGTGGATATTTGGGGCGTGCGTGGGGTGGGTATTTGGGGCGTGCGTGGGGTGGGTATTTGGGGCGTGCGTGGGGTGGGTATTTGGGGCGTGGGGTGGGTATTTGGGGCGTGCGTGGGGTGGGTATTTGGGGCGTGCGTGGGGTGGGTATTTGGGGCGTGCGTGGGGTGGGTATTTGGGGCGTGCGTGGGGTGGGTATTTGGGGCGTGGGGTGGGTATTTGGGGCGTGCGTGGGGTGGGTATTTGGGGCGTGCGTGGGGTGGGTATTTGGGGCGTGCGTGGGGTGGGTATTTGGGGCGTGCGTGGGGTGGGTATTTGGGGCGTGCGTGGTGTGGGTATTTGGGGCGTGGGGTGGGTATTTGGGGCGTGCGTGGGGTGGGTATTTGGGGCGTGCGTGGGGTGGGTATTTGGGGCGTGGGGTGGGTATTTGGGGCGTGCGTGGGGTGGGTATTTGGGGCGTGCGTGGGGTGGGTATTTGGGGCGTGCGTGGGGTGGGTATTTGGGGCGTGCGTGGGGTGGGTATTTGGGGCGTGCGTGGGGTGGGTATTTGGGGCGTGGGGTGGGTATTTGGGGCGTGCGTGGGGTGGGTATTTGGGGCGTGCGTGGGGTGGGTATTTGGGGCGTGCGTGGGGTGGGTATTTGGGGCGTGCGTGGGGTGGGTATTTGGGGCGTGCGTGGGGTGGGTATTTGGGGCGTGCGTGGGGTGGGTATTTGGGGCGTGGGGTGGGTATTTGGGGCGTGCGTGGGGTGGGTATTTGGGGCGTGCGTGGGGTGGGTATTTGGGGCGTGCGTGGGGTGGGTATTTGGGGCGTGCGTGGGGTGGGTATTTGGGGCGTGCGTGGGGTGGGTATTTGGGGCGTGCGTGGGGTGGGTATTTGGGGCGTGCGTGGGGTGGGTATTTGGGGCGTGGGGTGGGTATTTGGGGCGTGCGTGGGGTGGGTATTTGGGGCGTGCGTGGGGTGGGTATTTGGGGCGTGCGTGGGGTGGGTATTTGGGGCGTGGGGTGGGTATTTGGGGCGTGCGTGGGGTGGGTATTTGGGGCGTGCGTGGGGTGGGTATTTGGGGCGTGCGTGGGGTGGGTATTTGGGGCGTGCGTGGGGTGGGTATTTGGGGCGTGCGTGGGGTGGGTATTTGGGGCGTGCGTGGGGTGGGTATTTGGGGCGTGGGGTGGGTATTTGGGGCGTGCGTGGGGTGGGTATTTGGGGCGTGCGTATGGTGGGTATTTGGGGCGTGGGGTGGGTATTTGGGGCGTGCGTGGGGTGGGTATTTGGGGCGTGCGTGGGGTGGGTATTTGGGGCGTGCGTGGGGTGGGTATTTGGGGCGTGGGGTGGGTATTTGGGGCGTGCGTGGGGTGGGTATTTGGGGCGTGCGTGGGGTGGGTTTTTTGGGGCGTGCGTGGGGTGGGTATTTGGGGCGTGGGGTGGGTATTTGGGGCGTGCGTGGGGTGGGTATTTGGGGCGTGCGTGGGTTGGGTATTTGGGGCGTGCGTGGGGTGGGTATTTGGGGCGTGGGGTGGGTATTTGGGGCGTGCGTGGGGTGGGTATTTGGGGCGTGCTTGGGGTGGGTATTTGGGGCGTGCGTGGGGTGGGTATTTGGGGCGTGCGTGGGGTGGGTATTTGGGGCGTGGGGTGGGTATTTGGGGCGTGCGTGGGGTGGGTATTTGGGGCGTGGGGTGGGTATTTGGGGCGTGCGTGGGGTGGGTATTTGGGGCGTGCGTGGGGTGGGTATTTGGGGCGTGCGTGGGGTGGGTATTTGGGGCGTGGGGTGGGTATTTGGGGCGTGCGTGGGGTGGGTATTTGGGGCGTGCGTGGGGTGGGTATTTGGGGCGTGCGTGGGGTGGGTATTTGGGGCGTGGGGTGGGTATTTGGGGCGTGCGTGGGGTGGGTATTTGGGGCGTGCGTGGGGTGGGTATTTGGGGCGTGCGTGGGGTGGGTATTTGGGGCGTGCGTGGGGTGGGTATTTGGGGCGTGGGGTGGGTATTTGGGGCGTGCGTGGGGTGGGTATTTGGGGCGTGCGTGGGGTGGGTATTTGGGGCGTGCGTGGGGTGGGTATTTGGGGCGTGCGTGGGGTGGGTATTTGGGGCGTGTGGTGGGTATTTGGGGCGTGCGTGGGGTGGGTATTTGGGGCGTGGGGTGGGTATTTGGGGCGTGCGTGGGGTGGGTATTTGGGGCGTGCGTGGGGTGGTTATTTGGGGCGTGCGTGGGGTGGGTATTTGGGGCGTGCGTGGGGTGTGTATTTGGGGCGTGGGGTGGGTATTTGGGGCGTGCGTGGGGTGGGTATTTGGGGCGTGCGTGGGGTGGGTATTTGGGGCGGTCGTGGGGTGGGTATTTGGGGCGTGCGTGGGGTGGGTATTTGGGGCGTGCGTGGGGTGGGTATTTGGGGCGTGCGTGGGGTGGGTATTTGGGGCGTGCGTGGGGTGGGTATTTGGGGCGTGCGTGGGGTGGGTATTTGGGGCGTGGAGTGGGTATTTGGGGCGTGCGTGGGGTGGGTATTTGGGGCGTGCGTGGGGTGGGTATTTGGGGCGTGCGTGGGGTGGGTATTTGGGGCGTGGGGTGGGTATTTGGGGCGTGCGTGGGGTGGGTATTTGGGTCGTGCGTGGGGTGGGTATTTGGGGCGTGCGTGGGGTGGGTATTTGGGGCGTGGGGTGGGTATTTGGGGCGTGCGTGGGGTGGGTATTTGGGGCGTGCGTGGGGTGGGTATTTGGGGCGTGGGGTGGGTATTTGGGGCGTGCGTGGGGTGGGTATTTGGGGCGTGCGTGGGTTGGGTATTTGGGGCGTGCGTGGGGTGGGTATTTGGGGCGTGCGTGGGGTGGGTATTTGGGGCGTGGGGTGGGTATTTGGGGCGTGCGTGGGGTGGGTATTTGGGGCGTGGGGTGGGTATTTGGGGCGTGCGTGGGGTGGGTATTTGGGGCGTGCGTGGGGTGGGTATTTGGGGCGTGCGTGGGGTGGGTATTTGGGGCGTGGGGTGGGTATTTGGGGCGTGCGTGGGGTGGGTATTTGGGGCGTGCGTGGGGTGGGTATTTGGGGCGTGCGTGGGGTGGGTATTTGGGGCGTGCGTGGGGTGGGTATTTGGGGCGTGGGGTGGGTATTTGGGGCGTACGTGGGGTGGGTATTTGGGGCGTGCGTGGGGTGGGTATTTGGGGCGTGCGTGGGGTGGGTATTTGGGGCGTGCGTGGGGTGGGTATTTGGGGCGTGCGTGGGGTGGGTATTTGGGGCGTGCGTGGGGTGGGTATTTGGGGCGTGGGGTGGGTATTTGGGGCGTGCGTGGGGTGGGTATTTGGGGCGTGCGTGGGGTGGGTATTTGGGGCGTGCGTGGGGTGGGTATTTGGGGCGTGGGGTGGGTATTTGGGGCGTGCGTGGGGTGGGTATTTGGGGCGTGCGTGGGGTGGGTATTTGGGGCGTGCGTGGGGTGGGTATTTGGGGCGTGCGTGGGGTGGGTATTTGGGGCGTGCGTGGGGTGGGTATTTGGGGCGTGCGTGGGGTGGGTATTTGGGGCGTGGGGTGGGTATTTGGGGCGTGCGTGGGGTGGGTATTTGGGGCGTGCGTGGGGTGGGTATTTGGGGCGTGGGGTGGGTATTTGGGGCGTGCGTGGGGTGGGTATTTGGGGCGTGCGTGGGGTGGGTATTTGGGGCGTGCGTGGGGTGGGTATTTGGGGCGTGCGTGGGGTGGGTATTTGGGGCGTGCGTGGGGTGGGTATTTGGGGCGTGGGGTGGGTATTTGGGGCGTGCGTGGGGTGGGTATTTGGGGCGTGCGTGGGGTGGGTATTTGGGGCGTGCGTGGGGTGGGTATTTGGGGCGTGCGTGGGGTGGGTATTTGGGGCGTGGGGTGGGTATTTGGGGCGTGCGTGGGGTGGGTATTTGGGGCGTGCGTGGGGTGGGTATTTGGGGCGTGCGTGGGGTGGGTATTTGGGGCGTGCGTGGGGTGGGTATTTGGGGCGTGCGTGGGGTGGGTATTTGGGGCGTGCGTGGGGTGGGTATTTGGGGCGTGCGTGGGGTGGGTATTTGGGGCGTGCGTGGGGTGGGTATTTGGGGCGTGCGTGGGGTGGGTATTTGGGGCGTGCGTGGGGTGGGTATTTGGGGCGTGCGTGGGGTGGGTATTTGGGGCGTGTGTGGGGTGGGTATTTGGGGCGTGGGGTGGGTATTTGGGGCGTGCGTGGGGTGGGTATTTGGGGCGTGCGTGGGGTGGGTATTTGGGGCGTGCGTGGGGTGGGTATTTGGGGCGTGGGGTGGGTATTTGGGGCGTGCGTGGGGTGGGTATTTGGGGCGTGCGTGGGGTGGGTATTTGGGGCGTGGGGTGGGTATTTGGGGCGTGCGTGGGGTGGGTATTTGGGGCGTGCGTGGGGTGGGTATTTGGGGCGTGTGTGGGGTGGGTATTTGGGGCGTGGGGTGGGTATTTGGGGCGTGCGTGGGGTGGGTATTTGGGGCGTGCGTGGGGTGGGTATTTGGGGCGTGGTGGGTGGGTATTTGGGGCGTGCGTGGGGTGGGTATTTGGGGCGTGCGTGGGGTGGGTATTTGGGGCGTGCGTGGGGTGGGTATTTGGGGCGTGCGTGGGGTGGGTATTTGGGGCGTGCGTGGGGTGGGTATTTGGGGCGTGCGTGGGGTGGGTATTTGGGGCGTGCGTGGGGTGGGTATTTGGGGCGTGGGGTGGGTATTTGGGGCGTGCGTGGGGTGGGTATTTGGGGCGTGCGTGGGGTGGGTATTTGGGGCGTGGGGTGGGTATTTGGGGCGTGCGTGGGGTGGGTATTTGGGGCGTGCGTGGGGTGGGTATTTGGGGCGTGCGTGGGGTGGGTATTTGGGGCGTGCGTGGGGTGGGTATTTGGGGCGTGCGTGGGGTGGGTATTTGGGGCGTGCGTGGGGTGGGTATTTGGGGCGTGCGTGGGGTGGGTATTTGGGGCGTGCGTGGGGTGGGTATTTGGGGCGTGCGTGGGGTGGGTATTTGGGGCGTGCGTGGGGTGGGTATTTGGGGCGTGCGTGGGGTGGGTATTTGGGGCGTGCGTGGGGTGGGTATTTGGGGCGTGGGGTGGGTATTTGGGGCGTGCGTGGGGTGGGTATTTGGGGCGTGCGTGGGGTGGGTATTTGGGGCGTGCGTGGGGTGGGTATTTGGGGCGTGCGTGGGGTGGGTATTTGGGGCGTGCGTGGGGTGGGTATTTGGGGCGTGCGTGGGGTGGGTATTTGGGGCGTGCGTGGGGTGGGTATTTGGGGCGTGGGGTGGGTATTTGGGGCGTGCGTGGGGTGGGTATTTGGGGCGTGCGTGGGGTGGGTATTTGGGGCGTGCGTGGGGTGGGTATTTGGGGCGTGGGGTGGGTATTTGGGGCGTGCGTGGGGTGGGTATTTGGGGCGTGCGTGGGGTGGGTATTTGGGGCGTGCGTGGGGTGGGTATTTGGGGCGTGCGTGGGGTGGGTATTTGGGGCGTGCGTGGGGTGGGTATTTGGGGCGTGCGTGGGGTGGGTATTTGGGGCGTGGGGTGGGTATTTGGGGCGTGCGTGGGGTGGGTATTTGGGGCGTGCGTATGGTGGGTATTTGGGGCGTGGGGTGGGTATTTGGGGCGTGCGTGGGGTGGGTATTTGGGGCGTGCGTGGGGTGGGTATTTGGGGCGTGCGTGGGGTGGGTATTTGGGGCGTGGGGTGGGTATTTGGGGCGTGCGTGGGGTGGGTATTTGGGGCGTGCGTGGGGTGGGTTTTTGGGGCGTGCGTGGGGTGGGTATTTGGGGCGTGGGGTGGGTATTTGGGGCGTGCGTGGGGTGGGTATTTGGGGCGTGCGTGGGTTGGGTATTTGGGGCGTGCGTGGGGTGGGTATTTGGGGCGTGGGGTGGGTATTTGGGGCGTGCGTGGGGTGGGTATTTGGGGCGTGCTTGGGGTGGGTATTTGGGGCGTGCGTGGGGTGGGTATTTGGGGCGTGCGTGGGGTGGGTATTTGGGGCGTGGGGTGGGTATTTGGGGCGTGCGTGGGGTGGGTATTTGGGGCGTGGGGTGGGTATTTGGGGCGTGCGTGGGGTGGGTATTTGGGGCGTGCGTGGGGTGGGTATTTGGGGCGTGCGTGGGGTGGGTATTTGGGGCGTGGGGTGGGTATTTGGGGCGTGCGTGGGGTGGGTATTTGGGGCGTGCGTGGGGTGGGTATTTGGGGCGTGCGTGGGGTGGGTATTTGGGGCGTGGGGTGGGTATTTGGGGCGTGCGTGGGGTGGGTATTTGGGGCGTGCGTGGGGTGGGTATTTGGGGCGTGCGTGGGGTGGGTATTTGGGGCGTGCGTGGGTGGGTATTTGGGGCGTGGGGTGGGTATTTGGGGCGTGCGTGGGGTGGGTATTTGGGGCGTGCGTGGGGTGGGTATTTGGGGCGTGCGTGGGGTGGGTATTTGGGGCGTGCGTGGGGTGGGTATTTGGGGGCGTGTGGTGGGTATTTGGGGCGTGCGTGGGGTGGGTATTTGGGGGCGTGGGGTGGGTATTTGGGGCGTGCGTGGGGTGGGTATTTGGGGCGTGCGTGGGGTGGGTATTTGGGGCGTGCGTGGGGTGGGTATTTGGGGCGTGCGTGGGGTGGGTATTTGGGGCGTGGGGGGGTATTTGGGGCGTGCGTGGGGTGGGTATTTGGGGCGTGCGTGGGGTGGGTATTTGGGGCGGTCGTGGGGTGGGTATTTGGGGCGTGCGTGGGGTGGGTATTTGGGGCGTGCGTGGGGTGGGTATTTGGGGCGTGCGTGGGGTGGGTATTTGGGGCGTGCGTGGGGTGGGTATTTGGGGCGTGCGTGGGGTGGGTATTTGGGGCGTGGAGTGGGTATTTGGGGCGTGCGTGGGGTGGGTATTTGGGGCGTGCGTGGGGTGGGTATTTGGGGCGTGCGTGGGGTGGGTATTTGGGGCGTGGGGTGGGTATTTGGGGCGTGCGTGGGTGGGTATTTGGGGCGTGCGTGGGGTGGGTATTTGGGGCGTGCGTGGGGTGGGTATTTGGGGCGTGGGGTGGGTATTTGGGGCGTGCGTGGGGTGGGTATTTGGGGCGTGCGTGGGGTGGGTATTTGGGGCGTGGGGTGGGTATTTGGGGCGTGCGTGGGGTGGGTATTTGGGGCGTGCGTGGGGTGGGTATTTGGGGCGTGCGTGGGGTGGGTATTTGGGGCGTGCGTGGGGTGGGTATTTGGGGCGTGGGGTGGGTATTTGGGGCGTGCGTGGGGTGGGTATTTGGGGCGTGGGGTGGGTATTTGGGGCGTGCGTGGGGTGGGTATTTGGGGCGTGCGTGGGGTGGGTATTTGGGGCGTGCGTGGGGTGGGTATTTGGGGCGTGGGGTGGGTATTTGGGGCGTGCGTGGGGTGGGTATTTGGGGCGTGCGTGGGGTGGGTATTTGGGGCGTGCGTGGGGTAGGGTATTTGGGGCGTGCGTGGGGTGGGTATTTGGGGCGTGGGGTGGGTATTTGGGGCGTGCGTGGGGTGGGTATTTGGGGCGTGCGTGGGGTGGGTATTTGGGGCGTGCGTGGGGTGGGTATTTGGGGCGTGCGTGGGGTGGGTATTTGGGGCGTGCGTGGGGTGGGTATTTGGGGCGTGCGTGGGGTGGGTATTTGGGGCGTGGGGTGGGTATTTGGGGCGTGCGTGGGGTGGGTATTTGGGGCGTGCGTGGGGTGGGTATTTGGGGCGTGTGTGGGTGGGTATTTGGGGCGTGGGGTGGGTATTTGGGGCGTGCGTGGGGTGGGTATTTGGGGCGTGCGTGGGGTGGGTATTTGGGGCTGGGTGGGTTGGGGGGTGGGTATTTGGGGCGTGCGTGGGGTGGGTATTTGGGGCGTGCGTGGGGTGGGTATTTGGGGCGTGCGTGGGGTGGGTATTTGGGGGCGTGGGTGGGTATTTGGGGCGTGCGTGGGGTGGGTATTTGGGGCGTGCGTGGGGTGGGTATTTGGGGGCGTGGGGTGGGTATTTGGGGCGTGCGTGGGGTGGGTATTTGGGGCGTGCGTGGGGTGGGTATTTGGGGCGTGGGGGTGGGTATTTGGGGCGTGCGTGGGGTGGGTATTTGGGGCGTGCGTGGGGTGGGTATTTGGGGCGTGCGTGGGGTGGGTATTTGGGCGTGCGTGGGGTGGGTATTTGGGGCGGGGGGTTGGGCGTGCGTGGGGTGGGTATTTGGGGCGTGCGTGGGGTGGGTATTTGGGGCGTGCGTGGGGTGGGTATTTGGGGCGTGGGGTGGGTATTTGGGGCGTGCGTGGGGTGGGTATTTGGGGCGTGCGTGGGGTGGGTATTTGGGGCGTGCGTGGGGTGGGTATTTGGGGCGTGCGTGGGGTGGGTATTTGGGGCGTGCGTGGGGTGGGTATTTGGGGCGTGCGTGGGGTGGGTATTTGGGGCGTGCGTGGGGTGGGTATTTGGGGCGTGCGTGGGGTGGGTATTTGGGGCGCGTGGGGTGGGTATTTGGGGCGTGCGTGGGGTGGGTATTTGGGGCGTGCGTGGG
>NW_028155750.1:0-17500 GCF_963454915.1 Gymnoscopelus microlampas | reverse complement strand
CTAGAGGGACCTCCAGCGCGGTTCCATGACAGTCAAGGCCCCTGATCTCAACTCGCTCCGTTTTGCTGATTAAATATAAGCTTTTCATCTGTGGATACAATGCTATTAATTAAATCATTAGAAGAGTGATTCACTTATGAGCAAAGGGAGTTAGTGGAGAGAGAGAGAGAGAGAGAGAGAGAGAGAGAGAGAGAGAGAGAGAGAGAGCGAGAGAGAGTCAAATGAGAGAAGCTCACTCGCCGCAATAACTACTGAAATATTCATTAATGAAAAAAGATTGCCTAAATTTAATGACAAGGATTACATGTGTTGAGAGCCTCTCATCTACTTCCTTGGGCCAGCCCCCCTTTAGCACGGCACAAAGCATCACATGAAGGGACCCAATGAGTGCAGGGATCCTTATAATCACACACATACACACACGTACACGCACGTACACGCGCGCACACACACACGCACACGCGCACACACACACACACACACACACACACACACACACACACACACACACACACACACACACACACACACACACACACACACACACACACACACACACACACACACACACACACACACACACACACACACACACACACACACACACACACACACACACACACAGAGGCACACACACATATTTAGAATAAGCCTATTAAGAACATTGCATGGTAAACAGCCGTGTAATGAATTGTCACCATGGAGCTACAGTATATTACTGTTGCCAGTGGGAAAAAGGAAAGCACTGTAAATGGAGGAGGGTAAAACAGTACTGTTTGTTGTTTCTCCTCTGAATTATGAAACTTAACCTCTTTCATGCGTCACTATTTTGGGCATGTCATTATAGGAGAGCATTTTCAAAAAGAATGAAAGTAGCAGATTTACAAGCTCACAGTGTGATGAGGGTTTGTATGTTGCCGTGTGACACCATCGTTTGACGAAATATAAGAATTCATATATTATATGAAGTGGTTAATATAATAAGATCATGTATTTATTACTGAGGTCTCCTTCTTTGTAAATGATTGGCAGATGAAATTCTGCAGCTAATTTTCAAATAATTATCCTACCATGGATAGTTTCATTGCTTGATTCTGTCCCATTGTAAAATACTGCATAAACACACACCTAGGACCTTTTGTCCGAGGACATATCCGAAATATAACTGGGAGCCTTTCTATGCAGGGCTTTAAAAGTAATCAGTAAAATCTTAAAATCGCTTCTGAAGCTCACAGGCAACCGGTGGAGAGCAGCCAAGATGGCTGTGATATGGTCAAGTTTCTTCGCATCAGTTAGCAGTCTAGCAGCGGCCAGGGGGGATTGATTCTCTTTTAGATGAGCAGTAGATCAGAGACCCGGGTTCAAACTCAGGTGGGTTCAATAAATCTTCATTTGTCAGTGAGTCTACATCAAATATTTTAGTAGACATCGGATTTTGAAGTCAAACTCAATACGCAAATAGCAATAGCACCATTGTGAATGTAGCGATGGACGATTTACTGAACATTAATGTAGAAGTCACAACACAGAGATATGAGAAGAACAGTAACATTAGACTCTAGATGAGACAACTATGTACAGACAGATGAATCAGCTGAACGCCAATACATGGGGGGAAACTGATCAGGAGGAGAACGAGGCGGTCAGACAGGCTGGGGGGGAGGTGGAGGAGTGGAGGTTGATGGTTGTGGACAGCTACACCTCGCTCTGTGTGGTGGAACACCTCTCACCTCCGTCTGACACAGCGGGGAGAGGAAGTGGAGTTTGGGGAACCCTGAACGAGGCTGTGATGGACAGCACGGGCTGAGTGAATATGAGAAGCACAGATACACACGGGGGAGGGAAAAGAGGTAAGGAGAAGTCAGAGAGAGAGAGAGAGGAATGAGAAATGGAAATAGACAGGTGAAAGGAGGAGAGAGGGAGAGAGAGAGAGAGAGAGAGAGAGAGAGAGAGAGAGAGAGAGAGAGAGAGAGAGAGAGAGAGAGAGATGGAGAGTTGTGGGGAGGCCTGTCTGGCCAGGTGAGAGGTGATGCATAGAGACAGACTGAGAGAGTGAACAGGGAAGGAAGTAGACATTGTACAGTAGGTCAAAGCTCCAGTGCCACCTCCGGGGATGCTAAAGGCTAGCCAATCAGCACCAACCAGGAAGTTCAGCTGTGTGTATGCACGTGCGTGTGTGTGTGTGTGTGTGTGTGTGTGTGCGGGTGCGGGTGCGGGTGTGGGTGCGGGTGCGCGCGCATGCGTGCGTGTGTGTGTGTACACCTTTATTGATTCCATAGTTTACAGATACAGTACATAAAAAAGAGATACAGCTAATAAAAGTAACAAAAAAGAATAAGCAGCTAGTAACACACAGGGAAAGGGGTACCAGACACCAGAAACTGTATACTACATAAATCTTAATCAGACTGCCTGGGAATTAACATGGTGAAAAAGCATTTTACGCTTTTTTCCGTTCCTGGGCATGCATTCCCAGGAACACTTCTTCATACCCCTGCCATCAAACGGGTGACAGCTGGGGACATTTACGACCATACACACTATGACGTTTCGAGGGTATACCTGTATCCTCAAAGCCTAGGGTTCAACCCAAGAATACAAACTACAAGGCCTTGAAAGGAGTATGCTACCCAATCCTTAAACACACAACAAACAAGGAAAACATTCTGGGTGGGACAATAACTTGCCATATCAAGTACACAATCAAGGGAAGTGATTTTAGCATTGTGATACAGCAGGAAATCCAATAATACTTTTCACAAATGGTCAAAGTGTAAGACCCTTGGTCAAGGCCACGGGATAAGGATAAGGATAATTCCTTTTAACAGGTCGTTCATGAAAGTCCTTGCGGTCTTGTTTCCAATGAGAACCTGTGAGCAATTTGGGGTTAAGAGTCTTGCTCAGGGACAAATTTCATTTCATCGACACATATGCTGGCCTGGCCGGGAATCGAACCTGCGGCAACCAGGGCCTCAGGCTCCCTAGGCGGACTCACTAACCACTCAGCTATGGCCGCCCATATCATGGGCCTCACGGGCCTGCAGGATCATGGTTTTGCGAGGTGGAAAACTGATGGCTGAGGTACAAAAGCACATGAGAGGGGCGCTCCTCCCCCTGTTGATAGAGCCGTGTGGTTTGAGCATCTGCCAGTTACCCACCCACCGGGGAGCGATGGTGGGCTCTTCAAACGCCCCGCGTGGGTCCTCCACCGTTTGATCCTCCCGGAGAGGGAGAGGACATAGGGGGAGTGGAAGACACCCATGCACACACACACACACGCACACGCATGCGCACACACACACGTACGCACGCATGCACGCACGCACGCACGCACGCACGCACGCAAGGGGGCTTTACTAGAAAAAGAAAAGAAAAGGAGAAGAGCGCTGAGAGATGAAACAAACAATGGAGTTTAAAAATAGAAATGGTAAAAGTTGACAATGTGGACTTTTGAGTAAGATAGACATGTGTGCAGAGTGCAGACCAGAAGGAGAGGAAGATGATGGGAGCTGACTGACTACACTATCTGTAGGATGAGCCCTCACTGACTAAACAGACCTAAGAGCATAGAGCATAGACTAGAGCATCAACACACACAGGCAAACACGCAGTCCACTTATACAAACACATATACACACATGGGCTTATTCCTATGTAGACCATTGGGAGATCAAAAACAACTGCACGATACACTGCTTTTTTGTGGGTAATTGACAGGAAGCTTGTATTCAAAAAAGTGTGTGTGTGTGTGTGTGTGTGTGTGTGTGTGTGTGTGTGTGTGTGTGTGTGTGGTGGGGGGGGGGGGACCATAAATAAATGAATACATGGGTTTTTCTGTGTGGGTGTTTGAGCAGTGAGCACCTGGTACCAAACATGCTCAGTGCTCACAGATAAAAGCCATGACAGAAAAATTACTGCTGTGATCAGTTACAGCCCAGGCAGTGGTGGAAAGTAACTACTGTACTGTAAGTACATTTACTCAAGTAGTACTGTACTTAAGTAAAATGTAGGTACTTTTACTTTTCTTGAATATTTCCATTTTTTATGCTTTATACTTCTACCCCACTACAGCTCAGAGGCAAATATTGTACTTTTTACTCCTTTACAATTATTTGAAAACTTTATATAATAGTTACTTTTCAGATTTAGATTATTATTACAAAACATACATTGACCAATTAAGACCTGTTTTATACATTGGCTACTCGAAAATAGCCAATCTACAAGCTCACAACGAGATTTAAAAAAATATGAGAACTTTGGAACTTAAGCATATTTTGATGCCGATACTTTTGTACTTTTACTCAAGTAACATTTTGAATACAGGCCTTTTACTTATAAGTGAGTATCTTTGCATTGTGACGTTGCTACTTTTACTTAAGTAAGTACTTCTTCCACCATTGAGCCCAGGACAACAGAGCTGCGTGGTTCCTCTTCCGGGTCTGCAACAGCCAGAGTTTGATTGACGGTTGGCGGGTGAGGGAGAAAGGAGAGAGAGAGAGGGGGTGGGGGGGGCTATAGAGACCGCCAGCCAAATAGACAACGCAACTCCCGGCACACACCTGAAGTACAGAAACAAATCATCTTCTTCTGTCTGATCTTCTAAAGACAAGGAGGACTGAGGATCTGCCCTGTTCAAACAGTTCAGAAAGTGCTTGTGAATTATTAAGAAGTTGCCAGTGTCCAGAGGGGTCTCGCTGCCTTCACCATTACCAGGCTGGTCTAATTATTTCAAAGAATTCATCTGGTGAAAGAGAAAATAGGTGTCTGATATGAATCCTCTGTATAAAATGAAATGATTTGAGTTCATTTTCACAGAAAATGGTCTTAAACCAAATACCCAATAGTCCATGGGCCAGACGAGATGTCGGTACACCGAAAGGTGGCAAAGGTTACTTATCATTTTTGAGAAGCTCTATGTCTGTAGATAACATTTTGGTATGATAACCCTTCCTGAGTCACAGCTAAATTGGTGTTATCAGGTGCTGAAGTTACCCTCCCCCATTGAAAAAAGCCATTTTAGATGCAGGTGCATATCTTGGTATTGGCACCTGTTGAGTAAATATTTCAATATCTTTCACTATAGTGTTTGGTATCATTTTTAAGGGGACACTTTAAGCTTTCATTCAAGCCCTTTTGTGTATATGTGGGACAAGTACAGTGGATACTGGAGCTCTTCAAACTTCGAATAAAACATTTTTAACACAATATTTGCCGAAATCATATTTTTTCTTTTAGTCCTGTGCCATCAAAAAACATCAGTGGCACAAAACACAAAATCTGGAATGCTGACATGACCCTAAGGATTCGGGAAATGTATAATTTACCCATATTATTTCATTCTGAGGGACAGATTTTCAGCCTTATATTAAACAAGCAGTTTTAACGCGAAACTAATCAGACCATAGTCAGTTACAACACAGACTTGTTTTAAGCATTTGTTCAATAGTAGCATTTTATAATAAAGCAGTTCATGAGTCACAGTAGTAGTCAAATCAACATGAAAGTATGTGCATGAAATTATGTTTCCTTTTATCTACATATACTGTATATCAGCAGTAACAGTGTAGTAATATCAACAGTATATAGATATACATTGTGCAACATTGGGTTGATCACACTATACAAGAGACTTCAGTCCTTTGTGCCGACCCACTTTATTTTTGCTCAGTTTTTTCCTTGTATGGCGTATTCTTTATTTCCTTTTTTCTCTTTTTGTCTCTTTTTTCCCAATGTCCTTGTTCATGGTCTATCTGCCGGGTAAAAGTTTTTTTCCAAGCCTAGGGCCATGTTACACATTAAAACTGGTCATCAATTTCTCCATCTGACTCCCCAAGTTCAAATTCTGGTTGTGGATCATCTGCCTGTATTGGTTGCTGCAGGTCTGCAACCTGCACATGTCGGTGCAGGTCAGTCCATTACAGGCACGTGCAATCTGGCAGTTTGCACACACTTGCAGGACAACAGCTCCAAGACCACATCTGGTTTAGGTGGGGAACGCATCCAGTGAATGGCCAGCTTGCCATCGCTGTCGGTACGTACATACATGAAGAATAGGGCTTGGCACAACAGGAGATGCCTGTAGACAGCAGTTCCAGATTGCTGCCTGGTAGTTTGCCCGTTCAATAATGCATATAGAGACAATCTCTACATGGTGGCAGCTGGCTGGATTCGATTTCCCCCCTTTTGGTGCAGAACAGTTTGTGGCGCAGCTTACTTACATCTTATTTACATCACCTGTGCTGCTATTGGCGATGTACATGCAACAGGTAAACTTCTCAATTTTCTGGAAGAGATCATCAGATACATTCCATGACTTCCCCAGTTGACTGAAAGTATCTTGCCAGAAAGGGTCCTCATCTTCAGAGCATTCAGCTTCCCTCGACCGGCGAATGCACTCACTGTGTCACATCCTGTGAAGGTGGGTAAGCCAATTAGGCCGTCACATACACTACGTCCGATTGAGCCTACCAGTTTTGTGATGTCCAGAAAACGTGTGCGGTTCTGTGTCCCACATTTTTGATAGATGGGACAGGCAATATCTTTCTGGAAGCCAAGACAGAGCACCATGACATCAGTATCTTCAGCTGTAATTACTACTGCCTGTGAGCCTACATTAGATGCATGCAAGGCATGGCGAAGCAAATGAGTATCAGCTTCCTCATGCGTGGAGTGCAACTCTGCTATTTCCTCACACTTGTCCTTGGCCTCTTCGCCTATCTCAGGAACTCTCAAGAGATCCCTGGTCACATCAGGTGGTGCAATGGAGCCAGTGGAGAGGCCAACCAGATCAATGCCATTTGGAGCCACAGGATTGAACCAGTTATTCTCCATATGGTCAATGAAAGCCTTGACATCCTCATAATTTCTTTTGATCCTTGGACCCTGTAGATCTGGATGGGACAGCTTGTAACTGCCTTGACCTATCAAGTCTCTCAGATGTCTGAGGAACAAGGTTCTGTACTCGGCTGTAAGGTTATCACAGCTCCTGGCTTCAAGCTGAATCCCTTTGTCCCTCCAGCTGTCTGGGTGTCTTTGTTCACCGTTTCTTCTATGGCTTGGTCAACAGGGATTCGGAGAAAGGGATTGGTGGAGCCCATTTGAACTGAGAAACCCCCTTCCATGAATTCTGTATACACATCTGGGTGTGTGATGGGCAGTTGAGACATTTGGGCGTAATAGTAGGGAAGGTACCGTGCATAATTAATTTGGTCATATGCAAAGCACCAAGGAATCATTGCTCGAATGCTTGCCAGGTGAAGCATCCACTCTCCCTCTCTAGATGCTCGAATGAGGCCCAACATGATTTAAACCATGTCCAAATAAGACATCCAGAAGGCAGAGAGACTGCCATTTCCATTCTTTCCAACTCAACCACTACCAGGCAGCAATCTGGAACTGCTGTCTACAGTGATGTGCCGTGGCAGACCTGTCACTCTTGGTTCAATGAACCCTAAAGTCCAGTTTATAGACGACATACACAGAAATTACCGTTCACATGCGCAAGGCATCTTTATTGACAAACAAGGGAGACTCTCTTTATACTATGTGGATAAAAGAACAGCAAATGAATGATATTAAAACAATACGACCTGATATATCACGAAGGCAATTCGCTCCACATCTAGGTCTGCATGCAAACAAGCGTTCGGTTGAGCGCCTGGAGAATTCTGAAGTTCTTATCTATAACATTCAGTATATCAACGCTGTGGCTGTCAAGGCCTTCCTTCTTACTAGAGTACAGCTACTGTGCTCCACACTCTATAAAGTAAAGGTTGACGGCCCAAGGTTCCACAATGGACCATCAACAGGCATCTCCTGTTGTGCCAAGCCCTATTCTCCATGGATGGACCGACAACGATGGCAAGCTGGCCATTCACTGGATTCTGTTCACTGGAACAGAATTTGAACTTGGGGAGTCAGATGGAGAAATTGATGACCAGTTTTAATGTGTAACATGGCCCTAGGTTTGGAAAAAAACTTCTACCCGGCAGCTACACCATGAACAAGGACATTGGGAAATAAGAGACAAAAAGAGAAAAAAGGAAATAAAGAATAAGCCATACAAGGAGAAAACTGAAAAAAAAATAAAGTGGGTCGGCACAAAGGACTGAAGTCTCTTATATAGTGCGATCAACCCAATGTTGCACAATGTATATCTATATTGATGTTACTACACTGTTGTTACTGCTGTATATACAGCATTATGTAGATAAAAGGACACATCATTTCATGCATATACTTTCATGTTGATTTGACTACTACTGTGACTCATGAACGGCTTTATTATAAAATGCTACTATTGAACAAATACTTAAAACGAGTCTGTGTTGTAACTGACTATGGTCTGATTAGTTTCGCGTTAAAACTGCTTGTTTAATATAAGGCTGAAAATCTGTCCCTCAAAATGAAATAATATGGGTAAATTATACATTTCCTGAATCCTTAGGGTCATGTCAGCATTCCAGATTTTGTGTTTTGTGCCACTGATGTTTCTCAATGGCACAGGACTAAAAGAAAAAATATGATTTTGGCAAATATTGTGTTAAAAATGTTTTATTCGAAGTTTGAAGAGCTCCTGTATCCACTGTACTTGTCCCACATATACACAAAAGGGCTTGAATGAAAGCTTAAAGTGTCCCCTTAAAAATGATACCAAACACTATAGTGAAAGATATTGAAATATTTACTCAACAGGTGCCAATACCAAGATATGCACCTGCATCTAAAATGGCTTTTTTCAATGGGGGAGGGTAACTTCAGCACCTGATAACACCAATTTAGCTGTGACCCAGGAAGGGTTATCATACCAAAATGTTATCTGCAGACATAGAGCTTCTCAAAAATGATAAGTAACCTTTGCCACCTTTCGGTGTACCGACATCTCGTCTGGCCCATGGACTAATGCTTTTCAACCAAAAACAAGAGTCTAAAAGCCCCACTGGCTACCCAGGATCTGTGCTGCTCCTTACACCCAACTGAAAATTGTCCAGTTGGCCCTCGACAAAAACACATGAGGTCATCAAACTCAGTGGGGGTTACCCTGGAATCTGGGGGAATCTCCTGAAAGTCGATTATGATATTGTATGTGAAACATTGACATTTCGGCCTAAGGGTGGCAATAGAGGCAATTCGATTTTGAGATATTGTGGCCCTCATTTATCACAACTTGCGCAGACCTAAAAATGGGTGTACGATCATCTCAACTCATCCGTCTGCATTTATCAATCTGTCATCAATTTGACGTGATATTTATCAATACCCGGGCATTCTTACGCTGTGATTGGCAGGATACGTTTAATAAATCACACGTGAGCCCCGGCGTGAGAGGATTCCAGTGTTCAGATCTGCGCTGGTTTCTACGTTCCATTGTTACAGTAAATGAGGACCATGTGTGTGCAGAAATTGTGGCCTAAGGGCGGCGCTAAGAACAGGCCAATGAGTCAGGAAAATCAGTAGGTGCTATCCTCCGGGGAGCCTGCATGTGCTTGGCAAGAAAATTTGGCCTAATGGTGGCACTAGAGGAAAGGCCATGGGGTCACCCCGGTCATTAGGGGGCATCCTCTTGGGTTCATGTGTGCACAGGATATGCTATGGCGATCCAGTCAGTAGTTTAAAAGATATGTTGACGACCGATCCACATAGCCATCCTCAGATGATCTTGTCATCAATAAGAGTGTCTGAAACAGGCTCCCGTGCTCCATAACGCAAGGCCGGAACCAAGAAAATCCTAAAACCAAATAAAGAAATTACATTTAAATGACCCCATCTAGAATAGTCTCCATCAAGAGCCGAGTAGGTTTTAATTCAAACCTAACCTTTTGCCACGTGATTTAGCTAATTGGGACACGTTAAAACAGAGGGGGAGGAATTCATTAGTGAAATCAGCTGTTGAAAGTGTTGAGTTGGAACAAAAACCTGCACTCACGCACACGACCCTTCATGTCTCATGATTAGGGACCTCTGATCTAGACTCTATCGTAAAAGCCGAGCCCCACAGTGGTAAAAACCAGGCGAGGCCCAGGGCTTGGAGTCTAGCAGGGCCTTCATTCACCCACGCTGGGCAGCAGCTGCTGCAGCTACTGTGTTGTAGCTAAGGGTTAGTGAGGGATGGATGCTCGCAGGCAGACATGAATCATGTGTCTGGGAATTACGTCCACAACATTTAATATAGTGGGAGTGTATTTCTGTTCTGGAGCCACGTGGTCCCAGGCAAAGGCCTGAGCGGGCGAGGAAAACAAATCTGTAATGGAAGCACAATTGAATCAGGTGTCTGGTCCTCTTAAGGAAATTAAGTTGTCGCCAGAGCGGGCCACTTAATGAGAGGCAGGGCCTCGGACAGTGACGAATGGAGGGTGACATTGGAGAGGGTGTGAGGCTACACACAATATCTGCATTCAGCCCTGGTGATGATTTTTCATCCTGAACCCCCTTCCTAACACACACACACACACACACACACACACACACACACGCACACACACACACCATTCTGTCTTTCTCACTCTATCTCAAACACCCTCACATAACCCTTCCCTCTCTCTTTCTTTCATACACACATGCGTGCGCACGTGCGACACACACACACACACACACACACACACACACACACACACACACACACACACACACACACACACACACACACACACACACACACACACACACACACACACACACACACACACACACACACACACACACACACACACACAGCCTCCTGTTCTGTCTTCACAGGGGACACATTTGCTCCCTGTGTGGTTATTACCAACCATTTATTTGGACATATATTCATAGGAATCATGACAGCTAATAAAGAGGGGAATCTTCTTTCCATGTGTTTTTACATCGGGGCGCATCTTGATGATGGCCATTATTCCCTTTTGATGGATGTCCCTCCGCGGTCCTAGTCACCTGCGGGCAGAATATACCCAGCATACTTTGCAGCTAGAATGGAGACATGCATACACTGTTATAACATCATTGAGGGGAAATGTGTTTTAATAGAGATGTACTGAAATGTAGATTTTTCTCAAGTGATTAGGACTGCTTCTATTCCAAATTCAATGTGCAGAAGATAAGTATGTAGGCTATTCAAACTCTCCATGCAAAATGTGTAAAATGGCCAATTATGTGTTGCTTATTTTCTATTACTTTACTTGGTAAGATTTTCCCACTGAAATTCCACGTATAAGTTAGAGAGGATAAATACGCAATGGGCCCTTTGCACTTTGATTTTGTCCATTCTTCACCCTGTGGTTGTGAACCATTAAAATGCAGATCAACATACAACCTCAGAGTGAAAAGCTCAGCAATCTGTCACTTAAACAGATTACCCCAACATATTGCCGCTCAACATCGGAGATATGGAAATTTCCACCAGCATGAGATGGCCAATAAACAAAGAAGTGAATCCATGCGTTCTTCCATCCAGTCTCCAAACAGAAGTGAAATGGGGAGTTTGATCCTTCTTGGCGTTATAAGTGATCAAGTCGCATTTTCTAAATTCTGCTCAAGACAAGAACTATTACAGCGTAGAGCGTTTTGCTCTATAGAGAATGATGTTAGGAACCATACTGTCTGTTTCCTTTGTGTTTGACCTCCGCCCGTCAATGGAGCACGTGCAATATCGCCAGTCGCATCTACTATGCTTATCATTGCGACCCATTGTATGTGTTGTGCTAACACAAAGGAACAATCCGTTTGACGCTGGGTTTCCCTGCATTCAGAGTAATTATCTTTGATTCTTGGCCTGACCGACTTTACTGTAATGGCAACACCTGGACACATACGCTGTGTTTTGACGGTGATCAACGTCCCTTTCAAGGCCCATAGTAATTGCTAGAATGGCTTGTCAGACACAGAATGGCTGAATAGCCAGGGGCTACCGCCGCAGGATGGCCACCGGAGCAGTTGTCCGTTCATGTATGCCCTTTCAAGCTGCGTCTGGACAAGACACAGGCTTCCATCAAGATGGGTGGAGGAAGAGGAAGGACAGCGCAGCTGCAGCTAAGATCATCGAATTGCGAGTAGTACGACCGAACCCATTGTATGTACTGTATGGGGTTGACTTCAACTACTACTACTACTCTCTCTCTCCTTCCCTCTCGCTATCACTTTCCTTTCCCTCCTTCCAAACTGACTAGAGCAGGGGCCTGGTATGAATAATGAACCCCATAGTCTGGACCCCTGCTCATTACTACTGGAAGTGTCGAACTCCAGTTTGTGATGCTAGGTGAGTGTGTGGAGTGGTGGTGCTGGTGTGTGTGGTTGTGGTGGTGGTTGTGGGGGGGGGTTATGACATCCGTATGCTTTGCTCCTGTTTCCCCCTCTTCTTCCACTCTGACCACACGGCAGCAGTTCTTCATCTTTAATGGCCTGAGCCTGATCGGACGCCTGGCCCTCTCCTATCCTTCCAGCCTTGCCCATTTCGTCAGGCAGGTGAGTGAGCAGGGAAGACAGTGAGTGAATGAATGAGTGGACCGCAGCACGTCTATGCCGCTGCAAGAGACGAGCCAGGGCTTTCAGGAATTCTCTTGCGACTTTGTGAGGTTTGTGTGAGGAGTTTGGCCAGGAATCTGAGTTACATGGGTGTGTGAGTGTGTGGGGGGGAGGGGGGCACTGGCGGTGGGAGTGAGGGTGAACTGAGCGACTGACAAGTTCTCTGTGAAAGTTTTCAGGTTCACACTCCAAACTTGGTGGAAACAGCTCAGTGTTAAAGAGGTGAGTCACTGGCTCTTTCAGGGTCAATGCTGTTTTCAATGGAGTTTGGACGAAGTCACATCAGAAAAGTTGGTAGGAACAAGTCAAATAAACCATTTTTCCTGATTTATTTTTCTTTAAGACATAAGAATAGTCCTTTCCCAGTACAGAGAGGGGGAGGGGATAGCAGGGATACAGTGAGGACATCAGACAGAGCTTCGATGGAAGGCACTGATGGGATATGAACCCACATGTGGTTTCAGAGGAGCCCGCCTTCAACGACAAATTCATTCATGGATGAAAGCCGGTCCTGATGAAAAAAGATGTGCTTCGGTTCCATGTTCCTCACCGCTCTAAGGACAGTCTCAGGAGGTCAACCCGTGACCTTATGAACCTGTTTCTCTACGTTGTGCATGGCTCCTGACACATCCAGACCCTCGTAGGAGACGAAGATGAGAGTAGACGGGTGAAACCCACCCAATGCAGGTGAGGAAAACAATAGCTGACTAGACACTCCCGACCCTCCACCCCCACCAATACATCAATCACTGCCGCTTGTCAGTCGCTGTTCCCCACAGAGAGATCCATGGGAAGCAAAAGAGGGACCACACAAACCGCCGAGCCTGCAAATGAGACATGGCATTACGGACCGGAGCGTGATGAGCAGGATAAGTACGCTGGAGACAGAGCCGATGGATGGAGACCATGTTTGGGTTAGGCCTGGAAGGGTTTGTGAAATAGGAAGCAAGAGGGAAGTATAGTGTGTGTGTATGTGTATGTGTATGTGTATGTGTATGTGTATGTGTATGTGTATGTGTATGTGTATGTGTATGTGTATGTGTATGTGCGTGCGTGCGTGCGTGCGTGCGTGCGTGGGTGCGTGCGTGCGTGTTGGTGGGCGTGTGTGTTTGTGAGTGAGGGGATGTGTGGCATGAATGAGCAATGAAAGCAGGAGAGAGAAATAGAAAAAGAGAGAGAATAAGATAAAGATAGAAAGAGGGAGAGAAAGGAAAAGAGAGTGAGACACACACACAAACAAACAAACAAACAGAGAGCGGCATCTCAGCTGAGATATTCTGGTGAATATCATAGACCTGTCACTATGGTTTCAGCATGGGAGAGAGAGAGAGAGAGAGAGAGAGAGAGAGAGAGAGAGAGAGAGAGAGAGAGAGACAGAGACAGAGACAGAGACAGAGACAGAGACAGAGAGAGAAACTGTGAGTAAACGAAATGAAAACTTCCAATGAAAACGGTGAAGCTGGAATTTTTACACCCATGGTCTGTAACGAGGGGATTGAGAGCAACATTTTTGTGTCAGTGGTTTGACAGCATCATCTTTTCTCTTTTCCTTTTTTGGGGGGTAGAGACTCCGACCTCATTAGTCAATCTGGGGCTTTAACACAGCTTTGAGCTCATAAGCCAAACCTCAAGGCCTTTGCAGAGCAGCAAAGGCCCCGGTCCCACCTTGGTACCTACAACTTGAGTGAAAAGTATACTTGCGCGTAGTGATGACATTTACATGACAACCAGAGAGCCTTCCATTGGATCTGTAATATACAGTATGTGCCTGAAAATACAATGAACATCTCACTATGGGAGATGGTCCACAGAGTAAGATATGTGGCATTGATTGAATGTGGTCTCTATCTAACCTGAATTCATCACTGATATTATTATTCCTTCGATTACATTTTTTTGTTACATTTTGATCATCTGGAAATGGTTTTGGGTCAATCGTGGCAAAATGACGATTGAGATTATTCAACTATAAAATCAATAATAACAATAATAACAATGTTCACAGTTAGCATTTGAGAAACATTAGTATATGTGAATGGTGTATTAGAACAATGTAAGCACAAACTATCTAGTTTGTACTTTGTACTTACATTGCACTGTTAACTGCCTCATAAATATGTATGTATTTGTGAGGTACTCAGTGCGAACACAATATTATTGTGTACAAAGCTTCTTCACAGGTTAATAGAATAGAATAAAGCTATTGCAAAGTACTGCCCCGCTGCACTCCCGTCTTTTAATGCCATAGTATGTGGGACAAATATCTGTATTGTTTTCCCATGGTATTGTAATGTGGAATTTGGATGTCATAGATGTCATAGATGACTGTAATAGGGGCGTCAATCTGTCTTGAGGCTGGAGGCGGTCCCAGCACGAACACACATTCACGCATGCATGTGTGACCCGTTTGCGCGCGCGATTTTTTTCCGCGTTTTTTCGCGTTATTACGGGGCCAGAGCTCAGCTCTGGACCTGTTTTGTTATTGGCAGTATTCTGTTTTTTCTGCCACTTTTCGCAGTTCTGGCTGAACCGTGCAGTCGCTTTTTACGAAACTCGGCCATATGGTAGATGGTCATGAAAAACGATCAAGAAATAATTATCACAATCTTTCGTCCCAAGGTGGCGCTATAGCACTCAATTGAAAATGGCAACTTTGAACAGGTACAACTCATGCCCTGTTTGACCTACAGCCATGAAACTTGGATACACATATGCGTCTCCTCATGCTGAACAACTTTCACCCTCTGACTTTTGACCTCTGACCTTTAGATCTCCCACCATTTTGAATTATATGAAAAACAGTCATTGGCTCCTAACTTCTGCATTTTTTCACTTATGGAAAATCCGTTGGAAATTTTTGTAGGCAGTGGTCCAAAGTTCAAGTGTTAAACGTTTCGTGCAGATTGCTCAAAAATCCCAGGAGGAGATAGATTTTAACTATTACAGTTTTATGAAAATTATTCATCTGTGCCTAAAACATACATGCAGACTCACATTTCTTTGAAACTTTGCAGAAATGTACAGGGTCATTCCGAAATATCACTGAAACCAATCTTACTCCAATTGGCCAAAAGGGGGCGCTATAGCAATTTTTTGAAAAGGCAGACTTTAAACAGGCATAAGTCATGCCTCGTTTGGCCGAAAGTCGTGAAACTTGCTTACACATGTGCCTTGACTCATGAGGAACACACGTATCGATTTGACCATTAAGCTCCGCCCTTAGATTGTCCGCAATTTTGAGCAGTTTGAAAAACACTTAAACCCAGGATTTTTCAGCTATTTGCGTGAAACTGTATCATCTGTGTGATCTCCTTTTTCACAGTTACTTTTCTGTTGGGCCAATGGCGTCTCCCTTAAATGAATGCCTCACAATCTCAAGGTCGCCAGTTCAAGCCTCACTTGATGCAGACTTAATTTAAGTTGAATTGCAAACAACATGACTGTATCAATGAATACATGTGCAAATGGTAAAGATAACCTGAAATGCTTATTTGAGAGTACGTTTTTTCAACGTATGACATACTTTATCTGAAAATAGCTGATCTACAATCTCACAACTTTTCATGGTTTGTGAGCTTGTAGATCGGCTACTTTCACTAGTTTTGGTTCTGAGGAGATGTACAATTTATTCATTGGTAAATGGTTTGTGAACGGGTGATCTTAGTGTTAGTGAAACAGGGGCTTGGTTCATGAAAGAAGGCAAGAGTTTATGATCTTCAACAGACAATATCAGCCTAGACAAAGCTATAGCACTATAGGTAGTGTTGCAGCCTATTAGTCTGAAGGTTGAGAGTTCGAATCCTGTTAATGGCAGTAGGATGAGATGTCCAATCAAACCATTATGTTTCCACCTCTCTCTCTCATCAATCTATTGTTTCCATGTCACTCTCTCTCTCTTCAATCTATTCCGTTTCCATGTCTCTCTCTCTCTCTATTCACTGGCCCCGTATTATCGCTGCTTGCAGCTATATTTCCTCTTTTATTTCGCGGTTTTTCACGGTTATTCCCCTTTTATTCCGTTTTGTATTACTTTAATTCGGTTAATTCGGTACAAAAAATGTACTCCATGAAGTGTATATGTGTGGCAAAAAGGAAACGTTGCAGGGGGTGCTTATTTAATTGTTTTAATATATATATATATATATTTTGTTATCAATTATCATCAACATTGGCCATCATCTTCAGTTTTGCCTGATTTTACCGATTTATTATCAAAAATAAATAAATTAATCAAAATATATATATATTTTTTTGCAAAATCTATTGGGTGGGCCAGCTTTCTACCCAGGCCCACCCATGGCTGCATGATGAAAACAGAGCTATATTGTCCAAGTTGGCCGTACAATACCAAATACTCTAAAACCAGTTCACCTGTGATGTGAGCTTGTACATCTGCTATTTTTGTGCAGTATTTGAACATTGTTTTTATACTTTTGAATTTTTAAGACAAATGTTCTCTTTTGGGGGTCCCTGGCACAAAACATTTTCAGATGGGGGTCCATGGCTAAAATCAATATATTAAAACATTTTCAGAATAGCAGATCTACAAGCTCACAACACGTTGCAACGCTTGTGAGCTTGTAGATCGGCTATTTTCAAAAGTTTAAATAGGGCTTAAGTGGTTTATGTATGTTTTGTCAATTAAAATCAAGCTGCAAAGGCAAAGAAACATAGTAGGCTGACTAAAGTTTTCAAATAATTGTAGTGGAGTAAAAGTAGGCTATAATATTTGCCTCTGAGATGCAGTGGAGTAGAAGTAAAAGTAATGCAAATTGGAAATGCCCCAGTCAAGTAAAAATACCTTAAAATTATACTTGAGTACATGTAGTTACTTTCCACCACTGTCAGCATTAGATTAATTACTTACTCACCTTCTGCAAAGATGACGAAAGAGAACACATTTTTGTTCCATATGCATATTGTCTTGGTTTCAGAGAGCATGGTGGTAAATATGAACTTTTGCCATAAAGTATTTATATTCCATAATGTCCGACGTTCA
>NW_028155751.1:0-13696 GCF_963454915.1 Gymnoscopelus microlampas | reverse complement strand
ACCAGGGCCCCCGGACACTTTTGTTCCGTTCATTAGTACAACAAATACATACAGATGCTCGGGGAGGGGAAGAGACAAGGACGGATGGGCAGAGCGCGAGGGAGAGAGAGAGAGAGGATTTCTGAGCTCCTCCTACATGATTGGTTGATTTGGAGACACTCTGCGTTCTCATAAACAACGGTCCGTGCCGAGGAGCCCATGCCGAGAAGTGGTGTCATTATCCAGTGTAAACAGTGACAGCTAAGTGGTTAAGCGGGGCTGGTATTAGGATGAGTTGGAAGAGCGGGACATATGAAAACACAGCAGATATGGTGTGAGACCATGAGACAGTCTAATGGTGAACAGACCCTGCTTGGGGGACATCTTGAAATGCTTTGAGGGTCAGTGTGTGATGAGTCAAATCTCTCAGTGTTAATTTAACCACTTGAACCCTCCCTGTTCCTGGGAGAAGATTTGTCCAAAATAGATTTGGCCGAAGCTTGCAGCGCAACGCGTTGTACTGTTAGACTGGCTGTTTTCAGTGAAGAGATTTGGTGTACTGTAGAGCAGTGGTTCTCAAACTTTTTCAAGTCAAGGACACCCAAATTGATAAATATTTGGCCGTGGAACCCCATCTGAAAGGTTTTTGTGCCAAGGACCTCCAGAAGCAAAGATTTGAGTTACAAATGTTCGCTTTAAAAATATATATATATTCAAAGATTTGCACAAATCTTCATGATTTCAAAAATAGCAGATCTACAAGCTCATAGCTATCTGCTATTATTGAATAGCCAAAATATAAAATATGGTTAAAATGATTGTGATGCTGGACTAACACATTTTGCTGGGGACCCCCTGGTACACCCTAAGGACCCCTGGCGGTCCCCGGACCATACCTATGCTATAGAGGGGGGGAAAGGAGCAGACGTATTTTGGTGTCGTCGGATGTACAGAATGTACGCAGAGGTGGACTATGACTATGACAGAAGAGCAAAATGGCCACTGTGTGAATATTATGGTCAATTCAGGTGAATGACTCCTTGAACTCAACATCAGGTGTCTTCAACAGGGGGTCCGGGACCCCTAGGGGTCCACAGAGTTACTACAGGGGGGCCTGACAAATAGAATTTAATTTTGTATTCTCTCATATTTGGCTCTGCGTCACGGTAACTTTAACTGAGTATTTCTGACTCAAGATTTTCCTTGCTATCAGGGCCCTTTTTTTCACATTTAACACTGGAAACCCTAGCATCCTTATTCTGGGGGGAACAGCCAAAAACAGCCAATCTACAACCTTACAACATGTCGCGCTGCGACGCATGGCAAGCCTTGGAGGGGGTTCCAGGGGTCCCTCCCAGCTAAATGAATAATTTTCCAAAACCAAATGGACCCTTTGCCAGTCTGTAACTCTGAGAGTGTACAAATGGAAGCAAATGGACCCATTACGGGTCCATTTGGTTCCATTTGTACATTTTGTACACTTATGGGGGTCCGTGGCCTATTTATATACAGTATGCATACCAAACCGGGAGTCCTTGAAATGAAAACGTTTGAGAAGCACTAGAGGTTGATGATGAACAACAGACAATGAGAGTGTATAGCGTAGGGAGGTTGGGGGTGGGGCTGGAGGGACGGGGAGGTGAATGGACACACTGGAAGAAGGGACCGGCCCGGGGCACAAAGACTGGCATACAGACTTTGACTCCACCTCCCCTCCACCCTTCATGCCCTCTCTCTCTCTCTCCATCATTCTCAACTGTTTTTTTTTTCCTCCCCCTCAATGCCCTTTTTTTTCTGACCTCATGTGTCTTCCCATGAATTATGTAAACGACGAGACGCGCATCCCTTTCTTGGGAATTGAAAGAACGAGAGACACAAACGCACAGTAAGATAGAGAGAGAAGGAGAGAGAGAGAGAGAGAGAGAGAGAGCGAGAGAGAGAGAGAGAAAGAATCTTAACCCAGTAAGACCGGGAACGCATCTGTGTAATTGTAAGATTTCTTTGGCTATTAAAAAATAACAGATATACAAGCTCATAGCGCAGCACCGAGTGCCGCACTATGAGCTTGTAGATCTGCTATTTTTGAAAAATCGTGAAAATGTGTGCAAATCTTTGAATATATATATTTTTAAAGCGAACATTTGTAACTCAAATCTTTGCTTCTGGGGGGGGGGGGTCCCTGGAACAAAATATTTTGAGATATTTTTATATTCTTTTCAAAAAAATGGATTTAGAAAACATTTTTAGAATCGTTCTCAGGTCTTAATGGGTTAAGTAAAAGGAAAGAGGCAGAAATGGCTCCTCTTTTTCCCCTTTTCTTTCATTCCGCTCGCTTTGCGCGTCTCTGTGTCTCACACAACTCTTTCATGTTGGCAGCAGAGCGGTGCCCGGGCTGCGACCATGTGAATGGGTCAGAGCTGGCTGCTGAGCTGCTGCTACTGCTGCTGCTGGTGGTGGTGGTGGTGTGGTGGTGGGGGGGGGAGGGGGGGGGGGGGGCAGGGCACAATGACACATACGAGGAACCGAGGGGGCAGGCTGAGGAAGAATGCCGGCCTTGTTGTAAGACGGCTTGACATTGATTAATGAGTGAGAGAGACACACACAGAGAGAGCGAGAGAGAGAAAGAGAGAGAGATAGAGACAGAAAGAGAGAGTAAGAGAGAGTAAGAAGAGAGGGGTGGCACTGGCATGGCAGGCCAGAGGGGGCGAGGTCGGTGCACACTGGCGGTGGACGAGTGAGAGCCTCCGGAAGAGCCTGAGGCACCAGCAGTGATCAGGAAGTGACAAAGGAACACTGCACATCAAAAAGTGTGTGATTGTGTGTGTTTCTTTGTGTGTGTATCCGGAGAATCTCTGGTGGGCTATTTGGCCGGAGGGATTGTCTCTCTCTCTCTCCGTTCACACACACACATAGACAATCGAATGCAGACGCACACAATTCAACGCAGGCCACATCAATCCTCATCCATCAAAGTCATTCTGAACACTGTCATCATCATCATCATCGCCATCATCATTATGGGTTCTTTGTTGTCACTATAGTCGCCCACGCTTTAAGGAGCTCAGCTGGCCGGTAAGGAGACTGCAGAACGGTAGCATTCACGAATAACACAATTTGTCCAGGAAAGTTTTTCTGTGTTCGATACTAGTGGTATAGTAGCCTGGTAAACCATCCCGGTCGCGGAATTTACATAAAATGTTCAATTCAATGAATGTGAATTCCGTGACCGGTATGGTTTACCAGGCTAGTGGTATAGTACTGTCCAAAGCCATTGTTTACATTGATGAATCACAAGGACTCCATCCTCTTTCATGCATGCATGCTTACACACATACAGATCACATGGCTCCACAGAATCACTTTTATATCGTATCAAAAGTAGCAGATATACAAGCTCGAAACGCGGCACGAAGCAAAGCGTTTTAAGCTTGTCTGCTACTTTTTGGGACATTTCGGGTTTCCACCCGACAGAGCATAATTGTAGCATTTTTTAAAAATTACAAATGTATCGCCATAAGTACTTTGAAAATGGATTATCATACTAGGGTGAAATCCACAAACCAGAGCAAAGATTGGAAGGAAAGCAACAAAATGTAATTGTATAATAGTTATGAAAATATTTCCCAATGCAAGTACACATTTAAAATTCCTATTTTAAGAGCATTTTGAAAAAGTATGCCCAAAAATAGCCCAACTCCCAAAGTCCCCTTTGACCCCGTCGCAAGAGCATGAGTCAGAACAACTATATCACTAAACTGAAATGCATTAAGAATGACCGTGGGATTTACAATATTCTACACTCTAATAAGTAAGTACTAATGTACACTTTTCTTGGCTACTACAGCCAGCCACTCATTCAGTAAGTCATCAGCTTGACTGATTGATGGACTGACTGACTGGCTGGCTGGCTGACTGACTGGCTGGCTGGCTGGCTGATACTGAATGAATAAACTGCTCTGAATTAAGAAAATTGTTTATCTCTTGAGGTCCGTGACTAAGAAAGGTAAATGGTATTCACAGATGTTGTATGCTTCCCTTTGTGAACTCCATGGACTAGACACACCACCAACATCTATAGTAGCTCTCGTTCATCAGCATCATTTTATCAAGGACTTGAAATCACAATTTTCCTGATAAGAAAAGTCTTTCATTTTGTATTGTTAATCGTCTTGACTTTACTGGCGTCAAATTCCTTTCAAATGGCAGGTATCTAATTTTGGAACAAAACTCTCCAGCCTCTCAAAATGGACTCTCACGCGAGGTTAAGTCCCTTTCACTCCACGTCTTTGCTGACCAAGCACTATTGACCTTTGTGCGGCGGGAGCCACTCCAGTCCACCTCTCGCTCCAGCCGAGGGGGGGATTTCAAAGCCGCCCCTGGATGTCCCAGGGCCCATTGTCTGGCCTCTCAGCTATAGGTAAGCACCAGTGGCACAACCCCCTCCCCAACACCAGCCACTTCAAAACTCAACGCACAATAGCCAGATTTCCTCCCAATTTGCTGGTGGAGAATAGGAGGTTTAGAAGCTCCTTTCAGTTGTTTTGAATAGTGGGCCTAATTCAGACTCAATCTCCAAGTCATGCCCTGTGACACCCTGGCCCTATCTGGCCCTGCTTATAGGCCTCCTCGGCTAATGCTAGCATAAGCTCAACACTGCCAAGCTTAGTCCTTTATGTGAGGCTGTACCTCTGCGGTTATTATTTTTTGGATTTTTTAAAAATGGATGCTATGAAGTATTTTATAACTTTTATCGGACAGAGGTTATAGGCAGCCTGAGCAAATGAGTTATTTTTCAGTGACACCCTGCAGCAAACAGTACAGTTAGTGTGAAACATAGGTACAGTACTGTAGCTCCTGTCCTCTGCTGACAGACATCCCAGTCTTGAAACTGAAGCAACAATTGTTCATCATATCATTGCTGTCGGGTGGAAAACTTACAGTACAGTATGAAAGATGGAGATAAAAGGTTTCTGCCTGACAGCGACGATATGCTCCCTTCTCTAACCTCAAAATTACCACTACACAGTAACGTGTGCGTGTGTGCATAAGTGCGTGCGTGTGTGTGTGCATGGATGCTTGAGTTTGCTACCTTGCCCACTGGTTCAACTTGACCCCTCTACATCACTCTCCACCCCAATTATGCAAGCACATGTGTCCCCCCCCCACACACACACACCTCCTTTACATATTAGTATTTCCTTTTCTTCTGACACTCTTAAGGTCAGCCCTAATCAACCACCCTTTGGCGCGCGCGCGCACACACACACACACACACACACACACACACACACACACACACACACACACACACACACACACACACACACACACACACACACACACACACACACACACACACACACACACACACACACACACACACACACACACACACACACACACACACACACACACACACTCACACACAGTTCTCACCAATGTGCCCTAAAGACGTCTCCCTTCCAGATCCAAAGACTGCTATTAAAGTAATCAGGAGCTTTCTAAGCTAGGTCAAGGGCAAGGTGCTCACAGAGGGATTGAATTATGCAAAATAAAGATAAAAAAACATAAAAGTTAAATAGAAGGAGGAATAGAGAGAGAGAGCGAGAGAGAGAGAGAGAGAGAGAGAGAGAGAGAGAGAGAGAGAGAGAGGGAGAGAGAGAGTCACAAAAAGGTGAATCATGCAAACGAGGGAGAAGACGAGAGAGGTGGGTGTGCGACTTCAGATGCGACGCCAGGGATCTGAGGAGCGGTGAAGAATTTGAAAGCTTAGCTTTAAGTCCACAGCCCTGACCTTGAGACCTGTTGAAGCATCAGGAAGCCGGGCCAGGATCGACAGGGTGGGACCACACGCGTTGTGTGTGACTGTCTATGTTTGTGTACGTGCGCACACGCACGTGTGTGTGTGTGTGTGTGTGTGTGTGTGTGTGTGTGTGTGTGTGTGTGTGTGTGTGTGTGTGTGTGTGTGTGTGTGTGTGTGTGTGTGTGTGTGTGTGTGTGTGTGTGTGTGTGTGTGTGTGTTTGAGAGAGAGATCAGCTTTCCCTGTGGTCCATTCAATGACTTGTGGCTCAGGATATCAAGACAAGAGGAATGAGACAAGAGAGATTTATCTTGAAATACGATTGGCTCCTGGGCAGGAGTGTGTGTGTGTGTGTGTGTGTGTGTGTGTGTGTGTGTGTGTGTGTGTGCGTGCGTGCATGCGTGTTTATGTGAAGAGAGAGTATAGCTAAGTGAAAAAGTGAGAGGAGACGGTAAACATGGTAACTGTAGAGCTGATATCATAGTAGGGAGGGATATGGGCCTGGGGGTGGGAGTGTGCTTCTTTCACATGTAGTGGTAGTGTGTGTGTGTGTTAGTGTGTGTGTGTGTGTGTGTGTGTGTGTGTGTGTGTGTGTGTGTGTGTGTGTGTGTGTGTGTGTGTGTGTGTGTGTGTGTGTGTGTGTGTGTGTGTGTGTGTGTGTGTGTGTGTTCAAAAAATGTGTGAATGTGTACATGTGCAGTATATCATGAATGTGGGAAAGGCATACATTAAGCTTGTACTGTAATGTGCAGTATGTGTGAAGACGTGTATCATGTATCATGGGCCCTTCATACAGTACACAGTAAAATCTTGATCACTGACAATTTTATGAATTGAAATAAACTGCATTGATCTTTTAGTTCCATTGGTTATCTAATCGTTTCTGAAACGCACTTTCTCCACGGACAGTGTCATTGTTCTCTCCTCAGTCTGAGAATCAGCCTATCTGGACAAACACACGTCGGGGAATAAATAGCCCATAAGCAGGGAATCTTGAGACCCTGAGAAGTCGGTTAGTGTCCACACAGCTCATGGGTGTCCTCAGCACTCATTCATATAGAGACCATGAGAGCACACCTTCCTGGGGAAACTTTCTCAATGAGTGCGTGTATCCTAGACAAGGGGTGTGGGAAGAGAGCGTATGTGTGTCCCAGCCTGGTGGAGACAAGAAGGGGTAAGTGAGCCTTGCGGAGGAAGCCAGAGGGTGAGTGGTGATCTGTAAGGTGATATCCTGATACCTTCCCTGACCCCCCTGTCCGGCCACTCTCTTACCTGGACAAGATGGGGGGTATTAAGTGGCCCGCTGTCCCGCTAGGTTGAGTTGCTGATCCGCTAGCCAGAGAGGAAAGCCAACCCTCGCTCCCATCTTCACTTCAGTGGGAGCGTTTGTTTTGATTTTTGTCCTCTCTTTCTCACAGACAAACCTGAGAGGCCCAATTTATCTGGGATAGAGCGAGGGGAAATAGGGCGCCTTGCCACTTGAACACTAGAACTTTAAGCCGGCGACGGTTCACTGACTCCCTCTGCCAATGTCTTCCTTTGCCTGTAATGTAACGCGGACATACAGAAACCAACAACAGAGGGCTTTTGATAATAAACTAATGAGAGAGGAATAAACACATTATGGAGACATTATTGCATCATATATAGCCTTATTATATCCTCTTCATTCCATTCATTTCTGCATTCCATGCAGAAACAACACCTGATGATGCACAGAATCTCCGACTCGGTTCCCAGTGAGGAGTCAACAAGGTGCCCACCCACCTCATGGGCAACACAGGGACTACCGACTGTACAAGAGGGAACAATTTGCTCATTCTCAACCAGAGCATGGGGAGCTTTGGACCAAGGGAGGGAAAAAAAGACACCCAATATCCAAAATCCCTCTCTCAGGGCCATCATGTGAAGAATTCCCCCTACTCTCCTCCTCCTCCTCCTTCTCCTCCTGTGCCCTCCCTCCCTCCTTTCCTTTCCTCTTCTCTTCTTTTCTTTTTTAATCAAGCCGTCTGGGGTTGTCAGGTCTTTTGAGACGAGGACTCCCGACCATGTGAAAAGTTAATCCGTCGTGGGCCTTCTTCTCGGAGGCGCTCATCTCCCTGGGAACACTGGTGGTGGCGGTTCAGGCAGGTGGTGGCGGTGTTGGTGGGCGGGGGAGATGGATTGGAAAGGAAGAGGGACAGACTTATAGGGATGGAGATGGAGGGAGGGAGGTATTGGGAGGAAGGGATGAACGGAGGGCCAACCCTGACCGTGGGGTAGAGTGGCCGTGGCGGACCTCTCCAGTCTTCCACCCTGAATCCCTGACACTGAGGCCCATGTCTGGACTAAAGGCCCGGGTTGTGCCTTCCACCCCGCCCCCTTCCCTCCCACATCACCACCCAACCAGCAGCTTCATTCCATGCGCCTCCACCACCCAGCCCCCACCCTCATATCCACTCAATCCCCCCCAATTCCAAGACTTTTTGATGAGGTCCCCTGCCCAACAGCCAGACGGTTAGAATAGAAAGAGGGCGAGATTTGGATTTGCGTTGTGGAGGGCTCATCAAGAGGCCTCAGGAGGATGACAGTGGTTCACAATGGGGAGGGTACTCCTGTTGCATTGTGGCCCTGACCCCCCCGCCCACCCTAAAGCTGCCTGCTCTTCAAGTCCCAATCCTCTTCTTCCACTTGGCCTCAACCGTTGCCCTCCGACTGCTTTGCCGTGTGTCAAAGCAACAATTCCAGCAGACTCTTCTTGGGCCGTCTGCCATGGAGGAGAGAATGAGGAACACGATCGACGACAAAGGAGGTACGACGTGGGGCTCAGCGGTGCTTTCACTAAAGGTTTCAAGGAGTAGTTTCTTCCAGTGTAAGACACAGTCGTGGACAACAGTAAACAAGAAACTAAACATAAACTATATCTGGACGAGGTCATACCACATTAAGGAATGCTACAAGAAGACAAGATGGTCAGTGAAAGTGCTTCTCTAACGGTCACGTTCACCAAGTTGAAGGACTTGTTGAAGAACGGAGGAGATAAAAAGAAAGAGAGAAGACCTGCACACTTGAATGCTTTGCTTGCATAGCGCTTTTTATTTTTCTCTGTGGGCCTCCCTCTTGGAGCGAAGTGCCACTAGAAATACTGACCGGCTCACTCAGCCATCTTAAATCCCTCTCCCCTGTCCATCTCACGTTCACTCAATAGACGCACAGACGCACGCACGCACGCACGCACGCACGCAGTGGGATGTTGGTACTATACTTGTGCGGACATCACAATTTTAGGGTGGAAATTGTATTAATGCCATTCTTGCTATTTTGTTTGGCCATTTCTATAGGTGCGCTGATGTTGCACACCCAAAATGGCCAATCGATAAGCTCACAGCACATCGCAGTGCAATGCATTGTGAGCTTGAAGATCAGCAATGTTTGGCGTGCGACACCAAGTATACTTTAACTCTAACCCTGGCCCTTAAACCTACCGGTAACCTCCAAATGCCTAATCATAACCAAACTGTAGGCATAACTCTAAAAAGTATAAACACGTGCGCGGGCGCACACGCACACACACACACACACACACACACACACACACACACACACACACACACACACACACACACACGCACCCTTTCACCTGCTCTCTCTGCTCTCTCTCTCCCTCACTTGGCCCCTACCACTTGATGTGCCCCAAGCTCCCCTTCTCAGAAAAGAGCCTGAACAAGCAGAGAGGATCTCCATTGGAGGGTGGGTGGGTGGGTGGGTTGGAGCGTGTGTGGAGAGTGAGATTTGGAAGTTTGTAAAGGTCAGCGCGGACTTTGTTCAATCTGGGGGTTTATCTGGGCTACAGCAGCGCGGGACAATGGGGCCGCCCGCCGTGCGACAGAAACCCAAGCTGTGACGGCTAAATTACTTCACTGATAAGGAAGAATTAGAAGCACTGGGACCCCGGAGGCCAGGAGGAGGTGAGAGCGGAAAAAAAAAACAGAAAGAGGAAGGAAAGAAGGGGAGAGAGGGAGAATGAGAGAGAGAAAGAAAGAGGCCATGGAAGGTGAAGAAGATGTGGTGGTGGGGTGGGGGGGGGGGGGGGGGGGGGGGGGGTTAAAAGTATAGTATTTGTCACCCGTCTCTTCAGGAAAGTAAATGAGTTTGTTTGGAAGAGGCCTGTGTTTAATTTCATGGTCATGTGCTTTATCAGGACAGAGAGAGAGAGAGAGAGAGAGAGAGAGAGAGAGAGAGAGAGAGAGAGAGAGAGAGAGAGAGGGAGATAGAGTTAAGAAAGAGGTGAATAATAGGCCATCTACATGTCAGCACCCCCTATTTTTCTCCACAGGAGAGGAAGAAATGAGAGGATTGGAGGAATGGAAAAGAGATGACTTCCATCTCCTGGGCTGCTGCATCCTACCCGTGTGTACAGCACTGTATGTGTGAGCGCGAGGGTTTCTTGTGCTTTTTGGCTTGTCTGCTCTTGTGTAAGTAGGTGAGTGAGTGCATGCGTGCAAACGTCGATGTTTAAGTGAGCTTTTTCCCTTGTCTACCACCGTGCTGGTACTGTATGTGTGTGCCTCTCAGTCTCTCTGGTCTCCACGTTAAACGCTCTTATCAGCATTAACGTCCTCGTTCACAAGCTAGCATTGTAAGCTCTCCACCAGCAGAGGGGGGCAGGCTTTGTCACCAGAAACACTCTGGGCTTAACAGCAAACATAACATAGCAACAAACATCACTGAGATAACTACTGTATCCACCACAAAAACCCTGTGTAATGCTCTAACCATGAGCGATGACACACGTTAAAGCAGTCGTTAGCAGAACATTTAATTTCAATTACCCCCCCCCCCCCCATAACTCTGAGGGTGTACAAATGGAGCCAAATGGACCCGTAAGGGTCCATTTGGTTCCATTTGTATACCCTCAGAGTTACAGACCTGTAAGGGTCCATGTAGAACCCCTTCAAGGAACCCTGCATGAGGGTCCCTGGACCCAGGACCCCACTTTCAGAACTTTATGTTTAATTACACGGTTACTGTACTTTTTTAAAAGGGTAGTTGGTAACTTAAGTCTTAAGTCTTTACATACCATAACAGATTTTAGTTATTTTAAGGTACACATACATTAAGATTATTGGCAATCAAATGTTTTGTTAAAAAAAGGGCAGGGCGGAATATTCTCCTCCCCCCCCCCACACACACACACACACACACACACACACACACACGCTCGGACAGACGACAATGCTTTTGTTCTGTCAGCTGGCATGGCCTCCATATCACATGGCCCTGTCCTAAGCGCCTCAGAAATGGAGATTAGTTTCTCTGCTTTTATCACTAGCGTCCTGTGGTACCGGGTGACACGCGCTGGGTACGGCCGTGCACCGGCGACTCACACGTCAACTCACCTCCTCCTTCAGAGAAGGAGCGGTGACACAGAGCAGAGTCACATGACAGCTAATGGAGGACAAGATGGCCGATACAGCAGTAGGCCTGCTCTGTCCACAACAACAGAAGAAGATTTGTGGGGATCCGTTTTGGCTTTCATGTCTGCCAATATTACTGTTACTGTATGTCCCAATCATATAAGTCAGAAAATAAGCTGATTGTTATAGCTCTAACATACAGTATGTCAGTGACACAGGGAATGTGCAATTCCAAATTCTAATTGTCATTCACTGCACTACACCAATGTCTGTGTATATAATTTAGATTTTTGTTTTTACTTAAATACTCACTTACACTTAATTTCTTATTTTTTCTTAGTACCTCGATTGTATTATACCGTATATGTTGGACATTGTTAACACAGTATGGTGAACTATGCCACACCAACATTTCAGTTGGATGTTGTGGTTGCTTAATACCTTTCGATTTCTGCTCAGCGACACAGGCAACTCTAGTCTGTTTTTGGCTCAGAGAAACCTGCAGTCAATGAGGAATGACTGCAGGCCATTCCACCTGAAAATGTGATCTGTGTCACTTAAAAATATGGCCTTATACGTTTGAAAATTACTCCAGCTTATAAAGGTTAATAAGAATTACTTTTAAGCAATGTTGAGAAAAATGTATGCATTCCTCACTGACTAACGAGGCCCATGGCTGATGGCAGGTCCATGACAAAGAAAAAGCATGAGGGTCATTTACATTTTCAACATTTAAAGCGCTGCTTTCATTTATTATCAGCATGACGACATGATTACAACTACTCCTGAAAGTTCTCTTTAACCAGATGAACCCCAGTGAACCCTATTCTGGGCATGTCATAATAGGTGAACATTCTGCAAAATTAGAAGAACATTCAGCAAAAAAAGAGGAACATTTGGCGTGAACAGAAGAACGTTGCGAGCTTATAGAACGAAGTATATCGTGTTTAACCATGCTAGTAAACACTGTAATTAAAATGTAAATGTTATGAATCAATGAGGATTACAACTTTACTAATACATTTCAAAATGTACAGTCGCTGTGTTTTGCGTTCAGAACTCACAGACCCAAAATAAATGAGGCAATGTTATCATATCTGAAATGTCTGGGATATATCTATTTTCACTGTTATTCGTCATAACATCTTGACACTCGTATACCAAATAAAGATATTACGCCGAAGTCCCAGTGAGAAACTGTTCTGTGTGTGTGGAGGAGATATGACAGATTTAGGGGTGTGTGTGGAGAGTGGAACAGTGCCCATGATGATTAATAGACCAGCAGCCCACGCGCACACAACCACATACGTGGACGTATGTGTAAATGTGAGTGCACTCTCTCTCTCACACACACACACACACACACACACACACACACACACACACACGCACGACAAGCCCTGCATCTCTTGACTCTGTCAAAGCCTTGGTGCCATCAACAGCAGACAGGGCTCCATGTCTCCCTCCCAGTGACAGCGTTGGAGAAAATGAGCGAAAAATCACTCGAGCGGATCAGGAGACTTTTCCAAAGTAAAGACGGCCCGGCGCGTTCGACACTTCAACAATTCAACACTGTTTTTACACGGAATGTCGTCATCCTGCTTAGCTTTTCACTCTGCCGCTGTTATTCTAAATGGCCGAGTCCAGGAAAGAACAACCCAGCAGAATGTATTTTTCCTGCATGTATGTGCATTCGTGTGTGTGCGCGCGACCCGTGCGCACGTGTGTGTGTGTGTGTCTGTGTGTGTGTGCGCCTGTGTGTCTGTCTGTCTGTCAATCCGTGTGTGTCTGTGTGTATATGCTCAGGTCTGTGTGTGTGTATGGCCATTATGCATGTAATATACACATGTATGTGTGCACAGACTCAATCGACCACACACCCACACACCCACACACACACACACACACACACACACACACACACACACACACACACACACGCCAGGGCCTGCTGTTTTAATTAAAAGCAAGACAAAGAGCACGTAATAAAGTGTTGAGCTGGGCAGAATGTTTGTGATGTTCTGTACAGTACAGTGTGACTGTGGAAAGTAATCATCACAGCAGAGCAGAGCCACGGGAACCTGCTTAATAGGTCAGCACCTCCTGCCTGATCCCCACAAATGTTAGGAAATACTGTTAGCCCTTCAAAGGTGCTTGCGTGGGGGATAGAAAGTTGACAAACACAGTAGCTGTGTGTGTGTGTGCGTATGTGTGTGCGTGTGCGTGTGCGTGTGCGTGTGCGTGTGCGTGTGTGCGTGTGCGTGTGCGTGTGCGTGTGCGTGTGAGAGAGTGCCTTGTGGACAACAGAGGTCTTGCACAGCCTGGGTAGGCGATGACTGCATGTGCCTGGACAGTATGTGTAATGTGTATGCAATGCATATGCGTACATGCGTGTGTGTGTGTGTGTGTGTGTGTGTGTGTGTGTGTGTGTGTGTGTGTGTGTGTGTGTGTGTGTGTGTGTGTGCGTGTGTGCGTGTGCATGTGTGTATGTCCCTTATTTCTCCTGAGTGTGGCGCCCTG
>NW_028155752.1:7500-10000 GCF_963454915.1 Gymnoscopelus microlampas | reverse complement strand
GGTCTGCCCGGGAGAGAATTTCAAAGGAGGGGGCCACGGAGTAGCCCATCTTCTCCCGGGCTCGCGGAGGAGCTCCAGGGCGCACGGCCGCCCGGCCGTGCCCGACCGGAGGCCTCTCTCTTCCCATACACCCGATGGCCACTGTGGCGTCCAATTTCCTGGTTCTTTCCCCCCTATCGGGGAGGGGGAAAGGGACCCATGGCCACCACCACCGGCGCCCGGCTCGGCCCGCCCGGGCGGCCCCGAGACGGAGCCTCGCCGTCGGCCCCAGCCTCGGCGTCCGCACGCCGGTTCCATACACTCGTTCTGGGATAAGTTGCCGAGACTACCGGGAGAGAATTTCAAAGGAGGGGGCCACGGAGAAGCCCAGCTTCTGCCAGGCTCGCGGAGGAGCTCCAGGGCGCACGACCGCCCGGCCGTGCCCGATCCGGAGGCCTCTCTCTTCCCATACACCCGATGGCCAGCGTGGCCTCCAATTTCCTGGTTCTTTCCCCCCTATCGGGGAGGGGGAAAGGGACCCATGGCCACCACCACCGGCGCCCGGCTCGGCCCGCCCGAGCGGCCCCGGGACGGAGCCTCGTGCCGGGCCTCGCCGCGGCCGAGCTCCATAGGGACCCTCTGGAGCGAGTGGCCGTCTCTACCGAGAGACTTTTTCAAAGGAGGGAGGCAAGGGCGAGCCGGGCGCCTCCAGGGCCCCGGGGTGGGGACGGGGAGGTACCACGCGGAGATCCAGGACAAAGGGGCGCCTCGCGGCGCCCACACTGCCCCGGGACCATGCCCCGTTCTCGGGCAGGGTCCCTAGCTATCCGCTGGCAAAAGTGGCCGAGACTCCCGGGAGAGAATTTCAAAGGAGGGAGCCATGGCGGAGCCCAGAGCTCCTTGGGAGCTCTGGACTCTGAAGAAATCCCGGCTTTTTCCGAAAGCTCCAGGATTTGGGGGGTCTGCGAGGCGCGGGGCGCCCCCGAAAATGGTGCACCAAGTCCGGCCATGCTCCCTAGCTACCCGATGGCAAAAGTGGCCGAGACTACCGGGAGAGAAATTTCACGCATGGGAGGGGCCGGCAGCCCAGGGCTCCCTGGGAGCTCTGGACTTAGAAGAAATCCCGGCTTTTTCCGAAAGCTCCAGGATTTGGGGGGTGTGCGAGGCGCGGGGCGCCCCCGAAAATGGTGCACCATGTCCGGCCATGCTCCCTAGCTACCCGATGGCAAAAGTGGCCGAGACTACCGGGAGAGAAATTTCACGCATGGGAGGGGCCGGCAGCCCAGGGCTCCCTGGGAGCTCTGGACTCTGAAGAAATCCCGGCTTTTTCCGAAAGCTCCAGGATTTGGGGGGTGTGCGAGGCGCGGGGCGCCCCCGAAAATGGTGCACCATGTCCGGCCATGCTCCCTAGCTACCCGATGGCAAAAGTGGCCGAGACTACCGGGAGAGAAATTTCACGCACGGGAGGGGCCGGCAGCCCAGGGCTCCCTGGGAGCTCTGGACTTAGAAGAAATCCCGGCTTTTTCCGAAAGCTCCAGGATTTGGGGGGTGTGCGAGGCGCGGGGCGCCCCCGAAAATGGTGCACCATGTCCGGCCATGCTCCCTAGCTACCCGATGGCAAAAGTGGCCGGGACTCCCGGGAGAGAAATTTCACCCATGGGAGGGGCAGAGAGCCCAGAGCTCCCTGGGAGCTCTGGACTTAGAAGAAATCCCGGCTTTTTCCGAAAGCTCCAGGATTTCGGGCCCTGCGAGGCGCGGGGCGCCCCCGAAAATGGTGCACCATGTCCGGCCATGGTCCCTAGCTACCCGATGGCACAAGTTGCCACTTTCCCCCCATGCGAAATTTCACGCATGGGAGGGGCCGGCAGCCCAGGGCTCCCTGGGAGCTCTGGACTCTGAAGAAATGCCAGCTTTTCGGGGGTTTTTCGGCCGCCGTTTGCCCCGGCGGCGGCGCCCGGGGCCGGGGAGGGCACCGCCGCGTGCGCAGCGCCGGCCCGGATCCAACGAGCCCTCCGCCGGCCCCGGGCGACCCAGGGCCCGGGCGGTACCGCCGCTTTTAGCCCCAAAAAGAGCCGATCGACAAGCTCGGGGCGCCCGAAAAAGGTTGAGGTTTTCGGCCGGGGGTCCTCCAGGGGGTCCCCGGGGACCCCTGGAGCCCATGCCAGCACTCGCCGACATTTTCCGTTTTTTTGGAGAACCATGACTCGGGGCCCCTCCGGACCCCTCGCCTGCCCAGGACCCAGGCCTCCGTCCTGGGCTACAACTACCCGATGGCACCGGTCGGCCTTCCGGGCCCCTGGAGGAAAAATGACGGAGGCAGGAAGGCTCGTCCTGGCCTCCTCTAGGGCCCTGGGCACTTAGAAGAATTTTCGATTTTTTCCAGAGAACCAGGATTTCGGGCCCCTCGGCGCCCCGGCTCTGCCCCAGGATGGAGCCTCATCCCGGGCATGGTCCCTAGCTACCCGATGGCACCAGTCGGCCTTCCGGGCCCCTGGAGGAAAAAGGACGGAGGCAGGAAGGC